>NC_057809.1:14671672-14672209 GCF_018294505.1 Triticum aestivum | reverse complement strand
AACCAGTACACGTGCCAAATTACCACGTGGGCTGCCTTTTTCATACAGAAATGAGCTCCACCGTGTACCGCGCGGGTGTGGTTGGGAAAGAGACGGGAGTACATGCGCCGTGCATGCAGCTCTTCTCTTCGTGCACGTCCCCCACCTACGTGGGTGTGTGTGAGAGATACAAACAACGTTCGTGAGTGTTTTTTGTTTTGGGGTGGGGGTGGGGTGGGAGTTGATTTCGTGAATTATTTGTGGGAATATGTGTCGATGACATCTCAAACAAAATTTTGCATGCAATGTGTGTGAAATGGAGGCCTATCCATATCATACATAGAGGGTCGGGCAATCCACGAGAAGAGAGGGAGGGGTCATAGCTATTGATAGAGTCGAAGAGAGGATCAAGTGGGTGGGTGCGAGATCGATGAAGAGAGCCATCGAAATTGTGTGTGTGTGCAAGTCAAAGATATAGGGCGACTGGCCTACCGGAATGTTAGAGGGCACATGTCAAGTTTGTGTGTGGCAGGGAGACATGACTAGAGCGCTCGATGT
>NC_057809.1:14665978-14671595 GCF_018294505.1 Triticum aestivum | reverse complement strand
GGCAGAGGCCTAACTATAGAGGTAGAACGACTCCACTAGTAGAAAAAGGGTTAAACGTGAAGCACATTAGTGCCGGTTTGTATTTGAGCCGGCACTAATGTATACATTAGTGCCGGTTCCAATGGCTAGCCGGGCCACTTTCATTAGTACCGGTTCGTGGCGAACCTTTAGCACCGGTTCGTGCCACGAACCGGTACTAATGAGAGTGGTGGTAGGATGTTGTCAGACTGGGGCCCCTCTAGCCCCTTTAATACCGGTTCTTGGCACGAACCGGTACTAAAGGTCGTCCTACATAAACCCTTCATCCACCCGAGCTCGCTCTGTTCTTCCCCTTTCCCCTCTCCTCTCTGTTCTTCCCCTCTTCCTCTCGAGCTCATCACACATTTTGCCCAAAATTTGTCAAGATTTGAAGGCCCCCATCCATTCAAATGATCACAAAGGTTAGCAACTTTGTCCTTTCATCTCTCATTGCTAGATTAGCTCTTGCAATGCTTTATATAGTGATTAATTTGTGAGTTTAGTAATTTGGGAGGATATATATATATGTGCTAGTATTTGATTTATATGCAATTTGAGGTCAAAAATAACACTTAGTTTGCATATGTAGGTGTGGTTTACTTAGTGCCTTCTAAATCTCCGTCGTAACCACCGTCGATCGCCTGCACCGTCCCGTCGCCGGCACCACCTTGTGGTGAGCCTCTTGTTCATGAAATTTTATATAAAAATTGATGTTTGTGTGATTTGGATATATAGTTACTCATATAATTATCTTACCCCGTACGTTGTTTGATATACATATAGTGCCATGGTTTTGATATCCGTCCCCGTTGGCCCTCGTCCTTGTTATGATTCGGATGTGGTATATATATTCTCTTTTAAAACTAGTTGCATTTCGTGTTTATGACAAATTATGCCCATCAAGTTGACATAGAAGTTTTTTCTAGAAGGTATGTGAACCGGAAATTCCAACCGACCCTACTGTCGAGAGGTTAAATTTAGTTGAAAGAGAAAACGAGTACTTGAAAGAAAAATTGAAAAGAATTGAGGGGGAGAAGATGGAATTGGAGTTGCATGTTGCCGATGTCGTCGATGATCACAAGATCAAGATGGAGAAAATGTGCTTGAAGATTAGAAAGATTAGAAAATATGCCATCGATAGTGAGGCTTGGTATCATTATGCTGTTGGATCCATTGTTACCTTAGTTGCGATCTTGATCGTATTTGTTGTTGCATTTAAATGCTTTAGCTAGAGAGTTATTTGTTTGTTGCATTTAAGTGTTGTATGAACTTTATGTATGAACTTGTATTAATTTGGTCTATTCGGTGTTGTGTAATGAAGATGAGCCGACAATGGATGTATGATGACCGATGCTCTCCCCAGTTCGTTGAGGGCGTGCATACTTTTCTTCTTGCGGCTGAGGCAAATAAGCGGGCGGATGGTTTTATGCCTTGTCCATGTGCTCGCTGTAAGAATGGTCACAATTACTCTACGTCAAGAACCATTCATGTCCACCTGTTTAAGTCCAGTTTCATGCCCCACTATAATGTTTGGACCAAGCACGGAGAAAGAGGGGTTATGATGGAAGACAATGAAGAAGAAGAGGACGACGACAGCTATCCTGGCCATGGGTTCCCTGAATACGACGATACAACAATGGGGGAAGAAGCTAAGCCGGTAATGCGGGAAGAAGCTGAGCCGGCAATGCGGGAAGAAGCTGAAGAAGAGGCATCAGATGAGCCCATTGATGATCTAGGTCGGGCCATTGCCGATGCAAAGAGAAACTGCGCAAGTGATTTGGAGAAGAAGAAGTTGTAGCGCATGTTAGAGGATCACAAAAAATTGTTGTACCCGAATTGCGTAGGTGACAAGAAAAAGTTGGGCACCACACTGGAATTGCTGCAATGGAAGGAAGAGAATGGTGTATCTGCCAAGGGATTTGGAAAGTTGCTGGTAATGATAAAGGATATGCTTCCAAAGGACAACGAATTGCCCGAGAGTACGTACGAAGCAAAGAAGGCTGTTTGCCCTCTAGGGTTAGAGGTGCAGAAGATACATGCATGCCCTAATG
The DNA here is from genome assembly GCF_018294505.1 of Triticum aestivum. Classification (NCBI taxonomy): domain Eukaryota; kingdom Viridiplantae; phylum Streptophyta; class Magnoliopsida; order Poales; family Poaceae; genus Triticum; species Triticum aestivum. The sequence goes on along the minus strand of NC_057809.1, from coordinate 14,669,526 downwards.
ATTGCATCCTCTATCGTGGTGAGTACGAGGATTTGAACGCTTGCCCGGTATGTGGTGCATTGCGCTATAAGATCAGCCGCGATGACCCTGGTGATGTCGAGGGCGAGCGCCCCAGGAAGAAGATTCCTGCCAAGGTGATGTGGTATGCTCCTATAATACCACAGTTGAAACGTTTGTTCCAAAACAAAGAGCATGCCAAGGCGATGCGATGGCACAGAGAAGACCATAAGAAAGACGGAAAGTTGAGAGTACCCGCTGACGGGTCGTAGTGGAGAAAAATCGAAAGAAAGTACGGGAAGGAGTTTGCAGATGATGCAAGGAGCGTATGGTTTGGTCTAAGCGCAGATGGCATTAATCCTTTTGGGGAGCAGAGCAGCAACCATAGCACCTGGCCTGTGACTCTATGTTTGTATAACCTTCCTCCTTGGTTGTGCATGAAGCGGAAGTTCATTATGATGCCAGTGCTCATCCAAGGCCCTAAGCAACCCGGCAACGACATTGATGTGTACCTAAGGCCATTAGTTGAAGAACTCTTACAACTGTGGAATGGAACAGGTGTACGTGCGTGGGATGAGCACATGGGGGAAGAATTTGACCTAAAGGCGTTGCTGTTCGTGACCATCAATGATTGGCCTGCTCTCAGTAACCTTTCAGGACAGACAAACAAGGGATACCGCGCATGCACGCACTGTTTGGACGATACCGACAGTATATATTTAGCTAATTGTAAGAAGAATGTGTACCTGGGACATTGTCGATTTCTTCCGAGCAGGCATCCCGTAAGAAAGAAAGGCAAGCATTTAAAAGGTGAGGCGGATCACCGGACGAAGCCTCGCCACCGTACTGGTGCTGATGTACATGATATGGTCAAGGATTTGAAGGTAGTCTTTGGAAAGGGTCCTGGTGGACAACCTGTTCCGAATGACGCTGACGGACGCGCACCCATGTGGAAGAAGAAATCTATATTTTGGGACCTGCCCTATTGGAAAGACCTAGAGGTCTGCTCCGCAATCGACGTGATGCACGTGACGAAGAATCTTTGTGTGACCCTGCTTGGCTGCTTGGGAAGACAAAAGATACACCTGAGGCACGAGAGGACCAGCAACGTATGCACGGAAAAGATGGCATACATCAGGGTCATGCAAGCTACGCTCTTACCAAAGAAGAGAAGGAAATCTTCTTTGAATGCTTGCTCAGTATTAAGGTACCGTCTGGCTTCTCGTCAAATATAAAGGGAATAATAAACATGGCAGAGAAAAAATTCTAGAACCTAAAGTCTCATGACGGCCACATGATTATGACACAACTTCTTCTGGTTGCATTGAGGGGGCTTCTACCGAAAAACGTTCGATTAGCCATTGTGAAGCTATGTGCATTTCTCAATGCAATCTCTCATAAGGTAATCGATCCAGAAATCATACCAAGGTTAGAGAATGATTTGGTGCAATGTCTTGTCAGTTTTGAGTTGGTGTTCCCACCATCCTTCTTCAACATCACGACGCACGTCCTAGTTCACCTATGCGAAGAGATTAACATTTTGGGTCCTGTATTTCTACACAATATGTTCCCCTTTGAGAGGTTCATGGGTGTCTTAAAGAAATATGTTCATAACCGTGCTAGGCCAGAAGGAAGCATCTCCAAGGGCCGTCAAAATGAGGAGGTCATTGAGTTTTGTATTGACTTTATTCCTGACCTTGAGCCGATTGGTGTTCCTGAATCGCGGCATAAAGGCAGACTGGATGGAAAAGGCACGCTAGCAGGGGAACAAATAATATGTATGGACGGACATTCTCTCACTGAAGCACACTACACAGTTCTATAGAATTCCGCCTTGGTGGCTCCGTATATGGATGAACACAAGAATTTGCTACGCTTCAAACACCCGGAGCGGTCTGATGACTGGATTACACATGAACAAACCAGGAGTTTCGCCAGCTGGTTGCAGAGACGTACCATGCATGACACCTCTATTGAAGATGACCTGTACTTGTTGTCCCGGTTACCATCTTCGAATATAATGACTTTCAAAGGGTACGAGATAAATGGTAATACATTTTACACGATCGCCCAAGATAAGAAGAGCACCAACCAAAACAGTGGTGTCCACTTTGATGCAGAAACCAAGACGGGAAAGGAAACATATTATGGTTATATATAGGACATATGGGAACTTGACTATCGACGTGGTTTGAAGGTCCCTTTGTTTCGGTGCAAATAGGTCAATATGACACGAGGCGGGGTAACGGAAGACCCGCAGTACGGAATGACAACAGTGGATCTCAACAATCTTGCGTATGCAGACGAACCATTCGTCCTAGCCAATGATGTGGCACATGTTTTCTATGTGAAGGACATGTCTACCAAGCCAAGAAAAAGAAAAGATAAGGAAGCGAATGCATCGTACGATGAGCCAAAGAGGCACATAGTTCTTTCTGGGAAGAGAAACATCGTGGGAGTGGATGACAAGACAGACAAGTCAGAAGATTATGAAAAGTTTGATGAAATTGCTCCATTCACAGTGAATATTGACCCGAGCATCCCGTTAAATGATGAAGATTTTCCATGGTTACGGCGCAAAGGGACACACGCGAAGAAAAAGTTTCATACCCAAAGATCTGGGATGTGATCGGCTTCACTATCATCACTTTCTTCTATGTTTCACACCCAGAAGGGAATCTCTGTAATAGTTAGGGTAGTTAATTATGTGTTTTGGCATTTGAAACGCGAAGAAATTTTATGTGCAAACAAATTCTTTCATGCCTTTACTGATTTTTAAAGTTAAGTTATTCACATACTAGTGATTCACACTAATTTCAAATAATTCAAAATTTAAACTATTCAAATTTGAAAACTACGGGCACTAACAGAATGTTTGTAATTTTTTGTACCTAAAGCAAGAATACTCACAAAGAAACTCTAAATACACAAAAAAACAACTCAAAAATAAATAAAGCAAAAATAATAATAAAAAAAGCCCGCCTACTAGGCCAAAGCGGCCAGCATACGACTAGAAACCCAACCTGTTGTTGGGCCAGGATGCAGGCCCGCAAAGGCCCAGTAGGCCAACAGGGCAGCACAGAACATGTAGGCCCAGTAGGCCTGCTTTGGAGAGGAGCTCGAGAGAGCTACCGCACGGGGGTTTATAAACCAGTGTGGTCGCCCCTCGGCTAGCGAGGTGGGACTAAACTTGCCGCACCGCACCTGCACCAGCGCACCCCCTTTAGTACCGGGTCGTGGCACCAACCGGTACTAAAGGGGGGGCCTTTAGTACCGGTTGGAGCCACCACCCGGTACTAAAGGGGGTCGCTTCCCGCCGCTTGGCCTGGCCAAAACAGGCCTTTAGTACCGGTTGGTGGCTCCAACCGGTACTAAAGGCCCCTCCTATATAAACAACACTTACGAAAATTTCAGTTTCTCATCTCCATCTTCTCCTCTGCACCGTTGCCCGCCGCACCCCCCGTACGTCTCCATCCCTCGTCGCCGCCCCCGTCGCCGCCCTGTCCCCGTCATCGCCGCCTCGTCGTCCCCGTCGTCACCGCTGCCCCGTC
>NC_057809.1:14664819-14665968 GCF_018294505.1 Triticum aestivum | reverse complement strand
CTCCATTCACAGTGAATATTGACCCGAGCATCCCGTTAAATGATGAAGATTTTCCATGGTTACGGCGCAAAGGGACACACGCGAAGAAAAAGTTTCACACCCAAAGATCTGGGATGTGATCGGCTTCACTATCATCACTTTCTTCTGTGTTTCACACCCAGAAGGGAATCTCTGTAATAGTTAGGGTAGTTAATTATGTGTTTTGGCATTTGAAACGCGAAGAAATTTTATGTGCAAACAAATTCTTTCATGCCTTTACTGATTTTTAAAGTTAAGTTATTCACAAACTAGTGATTCACACTAATTTCAAATAATTCAAAATTTAAACTATTCAAATTTGAAAACTACGGGCACTAACAGAAAGTTTGTAATTTTTTGTACCTAAAGCAAAAATATTCACAAAGAAACTCTAAATACACAAAAAAAACTCAAAAATAAATAAAGCAAAAAAAATAAAAAATAAAAACCCGCCTACTAGGCCAAAGCAGCTAGCATACGACTAAAAACCCAACCTGTTGTTGGGCCAGGATGCAGGCCCGCAAAGGCCCAGTAGGCCAACAGGGCAGCACAGAACATGTAGGCCCAGTAGGCCTACTTTGGAGAGGAGCTCGAGAGAGCTACCGCACGGGGGTTTATAAACCAGTGCGGTCGCCCCTCGGCTAGCGAGGTGGGACTAAACTTGCCGCACCGCACCTGCGCCAGCGCACGACCTTTAGTACCGGGTCGTGGCACCAACCGGTACTAAAGGGGGGGCCTTTAGTACCGGTTGGAGCCACCACCCGGTACTAAAGGGGGTCACTTCCCGCTGCTTGGCCTGGCCAAAACAGGCCTTTAGTACCGGTTGGTGGCTCCAACCGGTACTAAAGGCCCCTCCTATATAAACAACACTTACGAAAATTTCAGTTTATCATCTGCTTCTTCTCCTCTGCACCGTCGCCCACCGCGCCCCCATATGTCTCCATCCCTCGTCGCCGCCCCCGTCGCCGCCCCGTCCCCGTCGTCCCCGTCCTCGTCGTCCCCGTCGTCAACGCCGCCTCGTCCCGGCCCGTCCCGCGTCGTCCCCGTCCCCGTCGTCGCCGCCCCGTACGTCCCCGTCGTCGTCGCCGCCCCGGCCCGTACGTCCTTGTCCCCGTCATCGCCGCCCCGTCC
>NC_057809.1:13954189-13954888 GCF_018294505.1 Triticum aestivum | reverse complement strand
AAACTAATTAACTAACTAATTAATTAATTAAATAAGTAAGTAATTAATTAGTCTAACTAATTCTGATTAATTAACCCTAATCACTAATTAACCTAATTAACTAATGTTAATTAACTCTGATTAGGTTAATTAGATATTAGAGAATGACATGCGGGACCCACCTGTCAGGGTTGACTCGGTCAACCCTGATGACTGATGAGGTCAGCATGACATCATGCTGATGTCATAAAAGCATTTTTGAAATTAATTAAATAATTAATTAAATTCCTGAAATTAATAAAATCTTTTAAAAATCATATCTTTTAATCCGTAATCCGGATTAAAATATTTTCAACATGAAAGTTGCTCAGAACGACGAGACGATTCCGGATACGCAGTCCGCTCGTCCACCACACCCCCCTAACCTATCGAACCCGCAGCTTTCCCCCTCCGGCTCCTCTGCCCGAAAACGCGAAACACCGGGAATACTTCCCGGATGTTTCCCCCCTTAACCGGTACCACCTCATACCATGTTAGGGCACGCCTAGCATCGCTTCTTGACATGTCATGCATCGATATGCATCTGTTTACTTGGTATTCATTGTTTCTTCCCCCTCTTCTCTCCGGTAGACTACGAGACCGACGCTGCTGCTGCCCAGTTCGACTACGGAGTTGACGACCCCTCTCTCTTGCCAGAGCAACCAGGCAAGCCCCCCCCCC
>NC_057809.1:13564233-13581436 GCF_018294505.1 Triticum aestivum | reverse complement strand
ATTTGAAAATGGACACCAAACACATCACGGGTAATATAATTCACATGATCCATTCAACAAAGTTTGGTACAATAAATTATTACACATCATTTCTTCCCTTGTGTCCCTGCTTGCTTACGATTGTGCCGTATCCATGGAGCATCCTCATCATTTAACTTAATGCTTGGGTCGGTGTTCACTTTGAAGGGCGGAATTTCAGCAAACATATTATAATCTTCTGACATGTCTGTCTTGTCCTCCACTCCCACGATGTTTCTTTTCCCTGAAAGAACAATGTGGCGCTTTGGATCATCGCATGATGTACTGATCGTTTTCTTATCTTTCCGTTTCCTCGGTTTGCTACTCATGTCCTTCACATAGAAAACCTGAGCGACATCTTTCGCTAGGACGAATGGTTCGTCAAGGTAACCAAGATTGTTGAAATCCACCATTGTCATTCCGTATTGCTGGTCCACCTTCACCCCACCTCCTGTTAGCTTGAACCATTTGCACCGAAACAAAGGGACCTTAAAGGAGGGTCCATAGTCAAGTTCCCATATCTCCTCTATGTAACCATAATATGTGACCTTTTGCCCATTCTCGGTTGCTGCATCAAAGCGGACACCACTGTTTTGGTTGGTGCTCTTTTTATCTTGGGCGATCGTGTAAAATGTATTCCCATTTATCTCGTACCCTTGGAAAGTCGTTATAGTCGAAGATGGTGTCTTGGCCAACATGTACAGCTGATCTACAACATCATTGTCATTCATTAAATGTTTTCTCAACCAACTGCCGAAAGTCTCCATGTGGGCCTTCCTAATCCAGGATTCAGGCTTCCCCGGGTTGTCCGAGCATAAAATATTCTTGTGTTTCTCAAAGTACGGAGCCACCAAGCTGGAATTGGTCAGTACAGTGTGGTGTGCTTCAGTCAGAGAATGGCCGTCCATACATGTTGTTGATTTCCTTCCGATCGTGCCTTTTCCACTTAGTCTCCCCTCGTGCCGCGATCGAGGAAGACCAATCGGCTTAAGGTTAGGAACAAAGTCAACACAAAACTCAATTACCTCCTCATTTCCATAGCCCTTGGCGATGCTTCCTTCTGGCCTAGCACGGTTACGAACATATTTCTTTAATACTCCCATGAACCTCTCAAAGGGGAACATATTGTGTAGAAATACAGGACCGAGAATGAAAATCTCTTCGACTAGGTGAACCAAGAGGTGCATCATAATATTGAAGAAGGATGGCGGGAACACCAACTCGAAACTGACAAGACATTGGATTACATCGTTCTGTAACCGTGGTAGATCTTCTGGATTGATTACCTTCTGAGAGATTGCATTGAGGAATGCACATAGCTTCACAATGGCTACTCGAACATTTTCCGGCAGGAGCCCCCTCAAAGCAATCGGAAGCAATTGCGTCATAATCACGTGGCAGTCATGAGACTTCAGGTTTTGGAACTTTTTCTCCGCCATGTTTATTATTCCCTTTATATTGGACGAGAATCCAGACGGGACCTTCATACTGCTCAGGCATTCAAAAAAGATGACCTTCTCTTCTTTGGTCAGAGCGTAGCTGGCACGACCTTGAAACCATTCCGGATGCCGGTCATCAGGGTCTTTCAAACGTTGCTGGTCCTGCCGTGCTTCCTATGTATCATTTGTCTTCCCATACACGCCCAAGAAGCTTAGGAGGTTCACGCAAATATTCTTTGTAACGTGCATCACGTCGATTGCAGAGCGGACTTCTAGGACTTTCCAATATTCTAGCTCCTAGAATATAGATTTCTTCTTCCACATGGCTGCGTGCCCGTCAGCTCCCTTCGGAACTGATTGTCCGCCAGGACCCTTTCCAAAGATGACTTTCAAATCCTTGACCATATCAAATACCTCAGCACCAGTGCGTTCCGCAGGCTTCGGCCGGTGATCTGCCTTGCCGTTGTAATGCTTGCCTTTCTTTCTTACTGGATGAATTTTCGGAAGAAATCGACGATGCCCAAGGTACACGTTCTTCTTACAATTTGGCAAATGTACACTTTCAGTCTCATGTAAGCAGTGCGTGCATGCATTGTATCCCTTATTTGACAGTCCCGAAAGGTTACTAAGAGCAGGCCAATCGTTGATGGTTACGAAAAGCAACGCTCGTAGGTTAAATTCCTCTTTTTTGTGCTCATCCCACACACGGACACCAGGTCTGCCCCACAGCTGTAAAAGTTCATCAACTAATGGCCTTAGGTACACATCGATGTCGTTGCCGGGTTGCTTCGGACCTTGGATGAGCACTGGCATCGTAATGAACTTCCGCTTCATGCACAACCAAGGAGGAAGGTTGTAGATGCATAGAGTCACGGGCCAGGTGCTATGGCTGGAGCTCTGCTCGCCAAAAGGATTCATGCCATCTGTACTTAGACCAAATCTTATGTTCCTTGTGTCAGCTGCAAAATCTTTGAACTCTCTGTCGATCTTTCTCCATTGCGTTCCATCTGCGGTGTGTCTCAACTCCCCGTCCGACTTACGGTCCTCTTTGTGCCATCGCAACAACTTGGCATGCTCTTTGTTCCTGAACAGACGTTTCAACCGTGGTATTATAGGAGCATACCACATCACCTTGGCGGGAACCCTCTTCCTGGGTTTCCCGCCCTCAACATCGTCACCAGGGTCATCGCCTCTGATCTTATAATGCAATGCAGTGCATACCGGGCATTCATTCAAATTCTCGTATTCACCGCGGTAGAGGATGCAGTCGTTGATGCATGCATGTATCTTCAGAACCTCTAAACCTAGAGGGCAGACAACCTTCTTTGCTTCGTACGTACTGGCGGGCAACTCGTTATTCTTTGGAAACATATTCTTCAACATTTTCAGCAAGTTTTCAAATGCCGAGTCAGCTACACCTGCCTGTGCCTTCCATTTCAGCAAATCCAGTGTGCAGCCCAGCTTTTTCAGACCATCATCGCATCCAGGGTACAACGACTTTCTGTGATCCTCTAACATGCGATCCAAATTCTCCCTCTCCTTTTCAGTTTCGCAGCGTCTCCGTGCATCAGCAATGGTCCGACCAAGATCATCAACGGTCTCATCACGTGCCTCTTCTTCACCTTCACCTTCACCTTCCCCTTCACCTTCCCCTTCACCTTCCCCTTCACCTTCCCCTTCCCCTTCAGCATCCTCCATGAAAGTATCACCGAAATGAGCAAGATAGCTTTCATCGATGAAATCATCCCCTTCTTCATCTTCTTCCATTATAACCCCTCTTTCTCCATGCTTGGTCCAACAATTATAGCTTGGCATGAAACCGTGCCGAAGCAGGTGCAGGTGAACTTCTCTTGAGGAAGAGTAACCCTTCTGATTCTTACAGTCAACACATGGACAGATAACAAAACCCTTCTGCTTGTTCGCATTAGCCACTACGAGGAAATCTTTCAAACCCATAGTGAACTCGCGGGAGAGTCGGTTACCGTACATCCATTGCCGATTCATCTGCATTATTATAATATAAAATATATAATTAACCATCATGCATTTGTTAAAGTAACTAGCTATAAACAATAGAAATTAAACAATGAACAACACACATGCATATTTTATCAATGACACACATGCATGAAAGATTCAAGTTGCTAACCGCGATCGAGGAGGAACCTCAAGTGTGGCTCCAACACTTCATATCATGTTCGTTTCACGCTGTTGGGCATTTCATCAAACACCTTGTGTGCATAAGAGGAACCAAAAGCAAACCTACACCCCCTTGTGAAGAGAAGTGGCACCAAATGGCTAAGTGAGTGCGCTGAACTGGTATATATAGGGGAGGAGCTTTAGTCGCGGTTGGCCAGGCCAACCGCGACTAAAGGCCTTTGGGCACCTTTAGTCGCGGTTGGCCTGGCCAACCGCGACTAAAGCCCCTCACGTGCACCAGCTGGCCACCGAGCGCCCTGGCCCAAGCCTTTGGTCGCGGTTCGTCTGCCGAACCGCGACTAAAGACTTCATTAGTCGCGGTTCCTACAGTTTCGCGACTAATGGGGCTGGACGGAAGCCTCTTTTTCTACCAGTGTAAACTCCCGATAACTTCAACCACTACAAGAAATATGTCAACTTATGACCTTCTGACAGTGACCCTCGAAGAATTGGTTATAAATTTATGACCATTTTAGACCAATTGGTCAAAAGCTGTTCAGGGGGCTCCAAACCCTAAACCATTGCGACCATTTTGGTCAGAAAGGTCGTAATTTCCTTACACGAAATGGTCACAAAGAAAACAGTGCTAGTCCGCTGCCTTATTTCTAGTTGTTAATGACCAACATAGATGGTCATAGCCTTGTAGATTGTGGTGGGTTGTGATGACTAGGCGCCATCTCATCAGTTTTGCCTATGTGTCATGTCCATGTGGCAGTTTTTTCCCTAGGTTGTGAAGCAACCTATATTTCTATCATTCCAAAAATTCCCCAAAAAATCTCATAAATTCTTTGGGCATATCTTCATCAAATATGTAAAAATCCTTCCTTGCCTAGTTCAAAACTAATTCAACAATATTCATTTTCCTATTCTATTCACAATAACACTTTATGAAGGAAGTGCTATTTATATATTCTTGATTGCACTCGGAATTTTTGGGCACTCTTTCCTATCCAAATCATTACCGCATGACAAAATTCAGCTCCATTTGCCTAGAAAATCTTCCTCGGCAAATTTCCAAAGTTTTTGTCCACCTAGAAGCATTGTGAAGGAAGTACCTTTTTTATATCTCTAAATGACATGAAATTTATACAGTTCCTTCATATGAACAAATTATCACCCTCCTCCAAATTGCAGCTCAGTAAAATCATCTATGTGAGCCCAGGTTCAATTTATATTTTATGGCCAAATTGGCACGTTGCAAAGCAAGTGTTATATAGACCCCTCCTATTACCCTCAAACTTTTCGGGCACTCTTCCATACCCAAATCATTGCCACAAGATAATATTCAGCTCAATTTGCCTAGTAAATCTTTCTCGGGAAATTTCCAAAGTTTCTACCTCGAGAGAAGCTTTGTGAAGTAAGTACTAGCTAGGCTTACCCAAATGATCTGAAAATTTACCAGCACATGACCATACCTAAGTAACTTACCGACACCAATTTTGAGCTCATTTCATTCATCCAATCTCTCTCACTAGTTTTCCCAAGTTTCTGTCCATAGAAGAGCATTGTGAAGGAAGTACTACTTTGGCATGTCCAAATGGTATCAATTTTCTACAATGCTTTCCTATGCCCAAATAACCATCCTCCACAAAATTTCAGCTCACTCCATTCATTATTTTGAGCCCAGCTTCAACATTCATATTTTTGTCCAGCGTGGTACTTTGTAAAGCAAGTACCACCTAGGATCCTCCTTTTGAGCTAAAAATTTGTGAAGACATTCTCCTTAGTACATGATCATCCTCAGCCAAAACTCACGCCCATTGGCCATGTGCATTTCTCGTACCGCTAATCAAACACTTGGCTGCTAATTCATGTTTGAGCATCGATCGGTCTCCTCGTGAGAATCTTATGTTGTAATTTCCTTCCTAGCACCAACCTGGGGAGTCCCCAACCCACTAGACATGCCTAGGCCGCCCAGAACACATGGCAACATTACGGTCACGCGGTGACCACACGACGGGCATGCGAGTTTACGCACTCTAGAGTTGGGGCCCTCGGCCACCGCCCAAACTTCGACGTATCACCACCAAACCATGTATTTATGATTAAATAGGTCCTTATGTAACTAGAAATGATTTTTGGAAAAAATAAATAGCAAACTATGAGGCAGCTGCAGTTCAAATTTGACCTACTTCCTACTCAATCGGCGGAAATTTGTCTTTTTCACGAGAGGTGGATCAAAAAATTTTACACCCAACAATTTTGTCAATTGTGCATTAAATATGTCCTAGTATTTTATAAAAATGATTTGGTCCAATTTTGCAACAATTATTTGGTAGTTCCTTCACAAAAAAACCTCCTTTCGGGCACTCGAAAAATGGAAAATGGTTTTTTCGTCCAACGAAAATGAAAACTTCCTTAGGCAACATTGTTTGCCATTCCAATATGCACCCTTGTGTACAATATGAGATCATTTGAACAAACTATGCCATGAATGTGGCCATAAGATTGATCATTTGGCTTGAAAGCCATTGATCTCCACACGTGATAGCTCGTTTCTGAGAACACTTTTTCAAAATAATTGCCGTATTACAAGTTTGTTATTTTTCCTGGGAACTTGGCCACATATAATGTCACAATGCGAAGGTTTCCCAATTTTTTTTGATTTTTTTTGAATTTTTTATGCCCGTTTCAAAATGCGATCAAAACGGCGGGAATGACCGTTCCTAGCTAGTGGTTGAATCTTGGATTTTTTTGGTGTTTCTCTGATTAAATAGGTACTTATGTAACTAGAAATGATTTTTGTAAAAAATAAATAGCAAACTATGATGCAGCTGGAGTTCAAATTTGACCCGCTTCCTACTGAATCGACGGAAATTTGTCTTTTTCACGAGAGGTGGATCAAAACATTGTACACCCAATAATTTTGTCAATTGTGCATTAAATATGGCCTAGTATTTTAGAAAAATGATTTGGTCCAATTTTGCAACAATTATTTGGGAGGTCCTTCACAAAAAAACCTCCTTTTGGGCACTCAAAAAAATGGAAAATGGTTTTTTCGTCCAAAGAAAATGAAAACTTCCTTAGGCAACATTGTTTTACATTCCAATATGCACCCTTGTGCATAATATGAGATCATTTGAACAAACTATGCCATGAATGTGGCCAGAAGATTGATCATTTCGCTTGAAAGCCATTGATCTCCACACGTGATAGCTCGTTTTTGAGAACACTTTTTTAAAATAATTGCCGTATTACAAGTTTGTTATTTTTCCTGGGAACTTGGCCACATATAATGACACAATGCGAAGGTTTCCCAATTTTTTGATTTTTTTTGAAGTTTTTATGCTCGTTTCAAAATGCGGTCAAAACGGCGGGAATGGCCGTTCCTAGCTAGTGGTTGAATCTTGGAATTTTTTTGGTGTTTCTCTGATTAAATAGGTACTTATGTACCTATAAATGATTTTTAAAAAAATAAATAGCAAACTATGATGCAGCTGCAGTTCGAATTTGACCCGCTTCCTACTGAATCGACGAAAATTTGTCTTTTTCATGAGAGGAGGATCAAAACTTTTTACACCCAACCATTTGGTTAATTGTGCATTAAATATGGCCTAATATTTTAGAAAAATGATTTGGTCCAATTTTGCAACAATTATTTGGGAGGTCCTTCACAAAAAACCCTCCTTTCGGGCACTCGGAAAATGGAAAATGAATTTTCCGTGCAAAGAAAATAAAAACTCCCTTAGGAAACATTGTTTGGAATTCCAATATGCACCCTTGTGCACAACATGAGATGATTTGAAGAAACTATGCCATGAATGTGGCCATAAGATTGATCATTTGGCTTGAAAGCCATGAATCTTCACGCATGATAGCTCATTTCTGAGAACACTTTTTTAAAATAATTGTCGTATTACAAGTTTATTATTTTTCCTGGAAAATTGGCCACATATAATGACACAATGCGAAGGTTTCCCAATTTTTTGATTTTATTTGAATTTTTTATGCCTGTTTCAAAATGGGGTCAAAACGGCGGGCTTGACCGTTCCCAGCTAGTGGTTGAATCTTGGAAAACTTTTGATGTTTCTTTGATTAAATAGATACTTATGTACCTAGAAATGATTTTTTGGAAAAAATAAAGAGCAAAGTATGAGACAGTTGTAGTTCAAATTTGACCCGCTCCCTGCTGAATCGGCAGGAATTTGTCTTTATCACGGGAGGTGGATGGAAACTTTTGACACACAACCATTTGGTCAACCGTGCATTAAATTTGTCCTAGTATTTTAGAAAATTGATTTTGTCTAATTTTGCAACAAATATATGGTAGGTCCTTTACAAAAGAACTCATTTCGGGCACTCAGAAAATGGAAAATTGATTTTTTGTGCAAAGGAAATAAAAACTCCCTTTGTCAATATTGTTTGCAAATCCAAGATGTAAACTTGTGCACAATATGATATCATTTGAACAAATATTTGATAGGAATTTCATAAAAAACCTCATTTTGAGCATTGAAAAATGGAATGAAATTTTTATCTTGAATTGATCACGACTAATTTATATGGTCATAAGGTCATCAAATGGTTTGCTACGTTCTGATTGGTCCATGAGCATATCACGCGGATCATGCATCAACCGCCGTAGGATGCTTCCGGATCCAACGGTAGCCCTCACCCCCTCAGCCAACCGCAGCCCAACTACCCAAACCCCAACCCACACCCGCACTCCTCCTCCCTCGGCTCCTCGCCACCGCCACCTCCTCCCCCTTCCAGATCGAGACAGAGCGAGAGCTCGCATCCTCCCTTACAGATCGCTGCCGCCACCTCCCTACGGCAGAGCTCGCCGCCGTCCATGGCCTCCTCCACGCCCTCCTTTTCTCACCCCTCCCCTTCCCTCGCCAGGAGGGAGAGAAGAACCCGAGGGAGGGAGATCCAACGCGATCTATCCTCGACCTCCACTGCCTCGGCCTCGCGCCTCGCCGGAGCAGCTCTGCCGTCGGCCGAAGTTGCGCAGGTCACCGTGTTCCCCCGCTCTTGTTCCTCCCTCTGTTTATCTCTTCCTTTTTTCTCTCAAGTCTCAACCCCCCTCTGTACTTCTCTTTGCAAGGAGGCCGCCATGGACTTCCTCGTCGAGCCGTCGCCGGAGTTCCAAGTCTGCGCCGCTCGAAATCGTCTTCAACCTCCATCGGCCCTTGTTCCTCCATGCCCCGCCAAGCGCGCGCCAAGCCGTCGCCGCGTCGAGCTCTACCGCCCAAGTCCGCCGTCCCGCCGCCCGCCGGACCTCCCTGGCTGTCTTCCTCCACTGCATCCAGTCGCTCCTCGAACGCACCAAGTCCCCCTGCATCAAGCGCCGCCCTCGCCCAGACGCATCGAGCGTTGGTGCTCTTCTGCCTCATCGGGTGGATGACACCCAGCGCACTCACGCGTGTGGGGTCAAGGGCGTTGACCGCGCCCCTGCCTGGGCAGATCGCCAGCGCCTCCCGGCTCGATCCCCTGCTCGACCGCTCGCATGGTACGCTCCCTCCGTCCCCTCTCCTCGAGTTGTACCCGACAGTGGAGCCTTCACTCTGTCAAGATGTACCAAGAAGTGAGAAATAAGTGTATTTGCTAAGTAACGCTAAGAAGACAAAATGCCTACTGCATATGTTTATGAACTTTATCCTGGTTTTACAGTAGTATTAGCAAGTTTTTCAGAGAGCTTAGTTATTGTGCATTTGCATCATGGTAAGCTAATAAGCCATAAATTTAGGACGTGAAGCCATTAAAAGAGCAAACATTAACAGCAGAATGGCTCTTAGCAGCCCAATATGCGAATAACCACACATGAAGTTTCCATATACTACATCTCCAAGCAAGTACTTGAACTAAAATAATCCCAAAACAGATCTTATAGCTTCTACTCGTCAATGGCAAGGAAATTCCAAGAATTGAGATATTATAAAGAAAGTTAAGTGCGATTTCACAAACATGCATAAACGTTTACCTGCTGTTCGGCAATATAGATGTTATTTTCTTTGAACTGTGAGCCACTGACATCACCAATTGTTATTTGTATAGACTGATGGATTAGAACCATATGTTCCATAGGCACCAGGCGTTACAACATATGTTTGACTTCCAGTGTTGGCACCGGGTTTGTATGTTGTGGCTGAGTATTTGACTGGGGGTGCAACAGCTGAACTTACAGGTGGATACATGCTTCCAGGTGAAGGAGCTTGAGGAAACGTAGCATTGCCCATGAAATGGTGAAGGACTTGTTTTAATCCTGATATATCTGATGAAATAGTACTTCTCTACTTCACTGTTCAATCAGGCGATGCAGAATCCCAGTTCCAGAATGTTTTTCAAACTATATTTGCTAGAAAAACGATCTTATATTATTTACATGGGTCAATCTCGACCATCATGACTCCTAAGTTAATAAGGTTGGTTGTGTGCTCTCCTTGCAGCAACCTGAGCTCCGGCGAGGTTGATCTGGACGGCTCGGCAGCGTCACCCGCGGTGAGAACCCCCTCCCTTTGTGGCCATGGACGAACTGGTTTGCGTGTTGCCTCCTACCTTTTGTGCTCGCGTTGCGGTGGTTAGGTTAATGAAAATTGAACTAGTTAACTACTGTAAGCGATTCTGCAATTGTTTGTGGATCTGGTAGCAAGCTGTATGAACCATAGTTAGCTGCTTTAGATAAATACAACTTATTAGGTTAATAACAATTAGTAGGACTTCATCATAGTTCTTCTGTAGTTCCCTTTAGCTGCTTTAGATAACCATAGGTCTCATGTAGTTGTAGCTGGACTGTTAATTTGGTACTCCATCACATCGGTGTGGGTTTTGGCAGTACGAGTGTACTGCCACAATGTCACCAGCTGGTGCAATTGCAACCAGTAGAAATGAGAATATAGTATTGGCAATTTGGCATAATATACACCTGAGTCGGATAAGACTTAGGACAATGTCCTTCGAGGCTGCAGAAGGTTAGTTGCTAGTTGCTACCATGTGCATAGGATAAGATCAGATGCTGCTGCTACAGGATAGTTATCCTCTTCGTATGGCAATATGCTTATTTTCCTTGGTTCCAACTACGCAGTGAATTCTCTTTCAAAAAATGTGGCGCATGCATGAGGATCAATCCTGTTGACCGTGTGACAATCATGTTTCCGTGAAGTTATTAGACATACAATACTTTTGAAATACCCATACTGTAACTGACCAAAGAACTAGAAGCAAAAGACATACAGTACATCACTTTTCAAATGCTCAATACTGTAGCTGACACACTAGAGAACTAGAAGAATAACCTGCATTAGAAACACTCGCTGGGTGCTTCCCTTGCCCCTGGCAATGTCAATGAATCATAGTGGTACTGTAGGCACCGAGGAAATTGTGGGAGACGTTGATTGTAAATGTCAATGTAAACAGAAATCATGATGTAAATTTTCTAATCTGAATTCTGAATTTGAATCAGAGTTGATTGTTAACTCTGAATCTTTCAGACCTCACTTCTTCAGTTTATCCTGAAGGTTCTTCTCCTAACCTTCACTTCTTGTATGTGCATGTGCTCCAGCTCACCCATGGTCTTGTTTGTCCTGCAGGTTAGTGAGCAGCATCAGGAGGAGTTCAAGCACGACCACCAAGAGGCACCACCGCAGCAGCAGGTAGCACGTCCATATCCGCATCCCTCTCCCTCTGTTCCCAATCCTTTTTATTAGAATATACTGTGTACATTCTGAACCCCCTAATGTGACACAAGTATATGCACATGCTATGGTTTAAGTGTTGCTTGTGTATGGTAAATAGGTTGAGCACCCACCGCTATTTGATGCTATTTTGTTTAGGATTCTGTTCCTCTATGCATGTAATCTCCAGACCATGATCAAGCATATACACACAGTTAATTTGCATGGAACGATTACTACTAACTAAAGAAGGAAGCGGACTTCTTCACATAAAGGAAGATGTCTGTTTTAGTAATATAAACAAATAAAAAAAGATTGTTTGCATACAATCAGATCATTCTCACTTATTAGTGGAGTTCTAAGTATGTAGAATCTTTAGTTCTCTGGTTATATTACAGTCAGAATTATACTATGTGCATGATTTTATCAATTGCTAGCACTATGGAAAGAGCTTTGTGTGTAGTCTGGAGTTTTTCCTGTTATTGTCCTATCCATTTAGTTGGTGTTACATGTGTAGCCAGTAACCAGGACCTGCACTTGTGCCATGCATATTCATATTGTCTCTATTGTCTTGTATGAATATCTCATTTTAACTAGCTCAGCTAAAAAAGCACGGTACTAGCTGAAATGTGTTTATCATTCTATAAAGAATTGTCCTTTACTCCTTCACTCCTTTTTTTGAATGGAATGTTCATAATATATTGGCTCCAGTTTTTCTAATTCTTCTAAGATGATTCATGTAACAGGGCGATCATGGAAGGCAAGCAGTCGTTCTGTTAGCCCAGTCCTGACTGTGTCATTTGATCTCTATCGAAGGAGCTCCATGCTGAAGAAGAATACACTTGTAGAGCTTGTAACATTACTTGGAGAGCTTGTAAAGTACTGTAGAGCTTTGCATTTGTAGAGCTTGTAAAGCATTGTATATATTAGAGCTTGTATTACGTGTCATATGTAGAGCTTGTAGTGAATCTGGCTATTGTTATTTGAATTATTATGTGTGTTTTCTGCTTGCCTATTTAAATACTGGTTATTTTCTTACTATGAAATTCAAATATGATGTCAAATTGAAATATGAAGAATCTGGGCCTAATAGCTGGGACCCACTTATCAAAACCTGACAAGTGGGACCTGTTTGACTAATGGACCCATTAAAAAAAGAAAACTAAAACTGCTGGTGCAAAAAGGCCATGACCCACACAATAAAAAGGCCAAATTATAGGGCTTGGCCCGTGTAGTTCACCAAAAT
Source organism: Triticum aestivum (assembly GCF_018294505.1). Taxonomy (NCBI): domain Eukaryota; kingdom Viridiplantae; phylum Streptophyta; class Magnoliopsida; order Poales; family Poaceae; genus Triticum; species Triticum aestivum. The sequence goes on along the minus strand of NC_057809.1, from coordinate 13,568,921 downwards.
TAGTAGCGAAAAAAACAGAAATAGGCTGAATTGTTGGGCTAGGCCCATGTAGAAAATCGAATTGGACCGGGCTGAATCTTGTGCCACGTCAGATTGCCACGCTGGATGCCTACGTGGCCTGGGGAGGTTGCTAGTGACCAAAACGCCACAGTAGATGTATTTTGGTCATAAACGTCTTCGACCATTCCAGAAGAAAGGTCGCTATAGTCAGTTTATGACGGCCAGCTTTTGACCTTATGCTTTTGGTCACAAAAAGGTCACAAATGGAAATTTGTGACCATTCAGTGACCAATGGTGGTGGTCACAAGTTGACATATTTCTTTTAGTGAACACGAGGGGGGGTCGATATATATACCCCCTCCCCGATAATATTATTTTCTCGCATGTACGTATGTCGTGTCGATATAAACTCCTGATAACTTCAACACATGGGGTGGGGTCGATATACCCCCTCCCGATAACTTCAACACGTGGGGGGGGTCGATATAGCCCCTCCCGATAACTTCAACACGAGGGGGGGGGGTCGAACATGAGAGGAAGAAGAGGATAAAAAAAATAAGAGGACGAAGATAAAAAGAGGAGAAGAAAGAATAGAGGAGTTATTCTCCTCTATTCTTCCTTCTCCTCTTTTTTTTCCTTCTTCTTCCTCTTTTTTTATCGGGAACGAGGGTCACTTGTGGGACGTGGATGTACTGTCCAACACTGACGGCCACATGTATCTCACACCCACGATACTTGCTATTTAGGGTTTCCTCTACCACTCGGCGACCCTGGACGACCCTCGTTCCCGATAAAAAAAAAGAGGAAGAAGAAGGAAAAAAAGAGGAGAAGAAAGAATAGAGGAGAATAACTCCTCTATTCTTTCTTCTCCTCTTTTTTTCTTCTTCCTCTTCTTTTTTTATCCTTGAAGCGTTGTCGAGGCCACCCCAAACCCTAGAGAAGCAGCGTCGAGGCGACTAATTAATATTAGTTCTACGTTTGCCACTAATATATCCATCTGTCATGTTTGAATAATAATTGCCATGTTGTAAATATTTGTAGAAACTATGGACACCGCCCGAGATGAAGTACAAGAAGAGTTGTTGGGGGACATAATCGCACGAGGAAGTGATGCCGTCTGCTCGTTGTTTCTCAACGACACCGATGGTCTGGAAGCAGCTGGCTATGATTATGATGGCTCCGGTGACCTAATGCCGGTGCAAGAAGGAGACCGTGAGGACGGCTCCGGTGACACAATGCCGGTGCAAGAAGGAGACCGTGATGACGTCTCCAGTGACCGAACCGAGTCCGGCCAAGTATATATATTAGTTAAGCTTCTGCTGACTAGCTAATTGATGCATTCATTGTTTTGGTATGTACACATATTAATTAAGTCTTTGTTCTTTTTTGTAGCCCTCCGGATCGAGCACAACTTCGGTAAAGAGACGAGGCCCGAAGAGAAAGTTGAGCTCGGATGAAAAGTTTGAGATCATAGCAATCGCGCCCGATGGCCAACCGATTGAACCCCTCCGGACAAAGAGTGCATTTATTGCTCAATGCGGGGTTTTGGTTAGGGACAAGATCCCGATCAGCATCCAGCAATGCTTAAAGCCGGCTACAGAAGACCCTGAGGTGTCTTATGTCAATGATATGCAGAAAAATGATCTTTGGACTGAGATGAAGTCAAATTTCACCCTACCGCCAGCGGATGATCCGGAGAAGCCAGTTAAAGAGCAATTAATCAAGTCTTTTGCTCTTAAGAGGATGGCAGAACTATTCAGGAGGTGGAAGAAAGAGCTGAATAAGTTTGTCGAAAATAAAGAGACACCAGAATTCAAGGGCAGATATGAGAAGATCAGAGATCACTGGCCCGCATTTGTGGCCCACAAGACATCAGAAAAGAGTAAGAAGATGTCGGCGACAAACAAGCAAAATGCTGTGAAGAAGAAGCATCACCATCGCACGGGGTCAGGTGGCTACCTCGCAGCCCGGCCTAAGTGGGCCAAGATTGAGAATGATCTGGTTGATAAAGGGATCGAACCAGAGACAATTAACTGGCCAGACCGTTGCCGGACTTGGTTCTTCGGGGCTGGCGGAACCTTGGACCCTGTATCAGGGAAGTGCATTTGGACGAATGAGCAAATGGAAATACCAGTCAAGAGGCTTAAGCACTATATCGAAGCAGCGCAGCAAGGGTCATTCATTCTAGACAGAGAAAACGACGAGCTCACAATGGCCCTCGGGAATCCTGAGCACCCTGGGTGGACTCGAGGCACGCCAGGCTCCATTCCATGGAAGGCTGGGTTTCCGGACGCAGGCGGTTATAAATGCCACGAGAGGAGGAAGAAAGTGGAGCAGACCCAACTACAGGCACTGCACGCTAGGGTACAAGCGATAGAGGAACGAGAAGCAAATCGCAGCAAATGAACTGTCGAAGCTTCCCCCGAAGCTACCCTGCCATCTCAGCAGAGAAGCAGCGTGGCTTCCACCGAGCTGCTTCAGCCGGAGCATGTCTTGACGGCTCCTGCCAGCTATCCCGTGGATGCTATCACAGAGTCTCAAAATTGCCACCTTATGACGCAATGGATTAATATGAAGGTCAAGGCGGCTCTTGGCTCTGTTTTTCCTACTGAACCCGGCGCAACTTTTCACTGCCAGCCGATTCCAGAAGGATATGCTAGGGTGATGGTGGATGAAATAACGGAGGGATTTGAGGACCTCCAGCTTGACCATCCTACCGGTGAAGGGGAGACTCGGCTGGGTTCTGCTCTGAAGACTCCATGCCTATGGCGGAAGGAGCTCATCAACCTTCCGAACTGGATGCCTCCGCCTCCTCCTCCTCCTCTGGCGAGTCAGGGCACTCCGCCTCCTCCACCGCCTCCTCCTCCGGCGAGTGACGATCAGGGCACTCCGCCGGCTCCTTCTCCGGCGCGTGGAGGCACTCCGCCTCCTTCTCCGCCTGCGTCGGCGCGCCCGAGCAGCCATCCTCCTCCTTCTCCGCCTCATCAGCAAGGGCGGAAGAGACCTACCGCCACTCCGGCTGCTCCAGTGCATTGTAGTCCTTCTCCTCCGCCTCGTAAGCAAGTAAAGAAGACAACGCTCCGTCTGCTCTGCCGGCGTCTAGCAGTATAGCCAGAGGCGGGAGGACATACAGATTCGGTCCTTCTCTGAAGAATCTAGAGAAGTTACCATACGAGAAGACCCCGGAGGAGAACGCCGAGATCGCACGAGAAGAAGTGAGGAACTTCTTTGAAGGGGTGAAAGCAAAGAAACATCCACCTCCGGAGGAGAAGGTAGATCCGGTGAAAGCGAAGCGCACTCTGGCTGCCCTGACAAAACCACCCAAGTCTCCGCCGAAAGGAAACTATGAGCGCATTATTAGAAAGGAATTTGCCGAAGCGGAGCGGTCGGGAAGTACTGTCAGTGATGAAAGGCTGAAAGAACGACGAGCTGGGAAACAAATTGCCCAGCTCGGCGAACAAGCGAAGCAATCGTGCCCCCCGCTCAAGGTGCCTAGCGACATCATCGCTAATGATCCGAGGATGGTGCCCGGTTATAGCAATCTTGGAGATTACTTGCCCGACGATGTACATTATGATTTCATGGAGGTGCAGATACAAAGATACGAGTACAGGAAGCCTCTCGTCAAAGATGAAAGATCTCTATCAATGATGATGAGAAGATTGCATGATTGGTACTTGAAAATCTGCAGAGAGTCTGGGGGGAGGAGTACTTTGTATGTGAGAGTTAAAAAGGAGCATGACCTTGTTGGAATTGATCTGTTGCCTGTTCCATTTGAGGAGTTCTTTCAGTTTTCCAATCAATTGGCCCTCGATAAAGCAGCGGTCACCTTCTTCTATCTGTAAGTAGTACTACTTCTATCATTAAGTCTCTCTATATATCTCAGCTCTTTCATTGCATGTATTTATAATTATGCTCACTATATTATGCTGATTGAAGATCGTCGAATTGAAGAAAAGACAAATCGGTGATATTGGGTTCATTAACACAAATATCATAGATGCAACTCAGGTTAAATTTCATGCCGCAGATACCGAGGCCAACTTGCTACGATCGTTGGTAATAAATGAAAACAAAGATATAATACTCTTTCCTTACAACTTCAAGTGAGTGTTACTGTCTTGTGCATATTCGGTTTCCCTTATATATTAGTCAAGATTGTAGTAATGTAATTGATGAGTTATGCATGCGTGTGCAGTTTCCACTATATTCTCCTAGAGATTAAGCTTGAGCAGGGACTACTAACCATCTTAGACTCAAGACGAAAAGATCCCCAGGACTATGCGGACATGACTCAAATGCTCGAGAAGTAAGTTAAATCGATCATTATCCACCATATCAGCAACTTTGTTCATTTCCTGATATATCAAGTAATTGTTTTCTTTGTCTGGCAGGGTTTGGAAAAAATTCACCAAAAAAGCTCCGGGACTCCCGAAGAAGCTGCAATTTAGACACCTGAAAGTAAGTACTATAGTAGCATGTTCCGCGCATCTCCTCTTGATTCAAGCGCTAGTTTCATCAATACCATTTGGCATTCTTGCTTATTAGTTTGATTGACCTCTATTTCTTGTAAAGTGGTTGTGGCAGGAACAAGGGAATGATTTCTGTGGATACTACGTTTGCGAGTCCATCCGCCACACGACCTGTGAGCGGGGCTACTCTGACGAACAATATGAAGTGCGTAAATA
>NC_057809.1:13536051-13564111 GCF_018294505.1 Triticum aestivum | reverse complement strand
AATACCATTTGGCATTCTTGCTTATCAGTTTGATTGACCTCTATTTCTTGTAAAGTGGTTGTGGCAGGAACAAGGGAATGATTTCTGTGGATACTACGTTTGCGAGTCCATCCGCCACACGACCTGTGAGCGGGGCTACTCTGACGAACAATATGAAGTGCGTAAATAACAACATTCACAATTTTATTTTATTACCATCATTTGTGTTGAGTTTCATTCATATATATATATATATATATATATATATATATATATATATATATATATATATATATTGACCCCCTTCTTCAAATTAGATGTTTCGGAAGCGGGATGAACTCCTAGCACCAGCTCGCATGCGAGCAATTCAAGAGGAATTGGCGGCATTCTTTCTTGACCACGTGATCGCTGAAGACGGAGAATACTATGTGAACCATGAGTCCGTATGTTAGGATATTATATTTGTAAGAGATAATTTTTGTATATATGTAGCCGGTAGTGTCGGATAGATATACGAGAACTTGTTGTTCGACCAATCTCTCGGAGAAGGAGAGGTGGTCGATATCACTTCTCTCTGTATGCATATATGTTCATGAAGATCTTCTGTTTCCTTCGTTTGCTTACTAGCTAGCTAGCGTGTCTAGTCCTCTCTATACGTATGTATAGTATGTAGCGTCGACCAAGCACGGACATAAGAACGGACACTTCTCTCTATTAATTATAGCTAGCTAACACAATATATGAAACACCTAAATTAACCCCCCAAAACCCCCCACCCCCCCTTTCAAAAAAAACAAAAACCCCAGCCATAGAAATGCTGACGCATGGATGCCTATTGGTCCCGGTTGGTGCCACCAACCGGGACCAAAGGCCCTCCTGCCTGGGCTCCGCGCACAGGCCACATGGAGGCCCATCTGTCCCGGTTCTGGATTGAACCGGGACTAAAGGGACAGGGCATTAGTACCAACCCTTTAGTCCCGGTTCATGAACCGGGACAAAAGGCCCTTACGAACCGGGACAACAGGCCCTTTTTCTACTAGTGGATGCCCCAGAAGGCATCCCCTCTTTTGTCTTCATCCATCGGTAACTTTACTTGGAGCTATATTTTTATTCACCACATGATATGTGTTTTGCTTGGAGCGTCGTGTATGATTTGAGTCTTTGCTTTTTAGTTTACCACAATCATCCTTACTGTACACACCTTTTGGGAGAGACACACATTAATCCGAATTTATTAGAATACTCTATGTGCCTCACTTATATGTTTTGAGCTAAATAATTTTGCTCTAGTGCTTCACTTATATCTTTTAGAGCACGGTGGTGATTTTGTTTTATAGAAATTATTGATATCTCATGCTTCACTTATATTATTTTGAGAGTCCTTTAGAACAGCATGGTAATTTGCTTTGGCTATAAAATTAGTCCTAATATGACAGGCATCCAAGATGGATATAATAAAAACTTCCATATAAGTGCATTGAATACTAGGAGAAGTTTGATACTTGATGATTGTTTTGAGATATGGAGATAGTGATATTAAAGTTGTGCTAGTTGAGTAGTTGTGAATTTGAGAAATACTTGTGTTGAAGTTTGCAAGTCCCATAGCATGCATAGGGATGGCAATGGGTACCCATTACCCACGTACCCTGTGGGTAAAAACCCTATTAGGGTAAGGATATGAGACAAAAAATTACCCATGGGTATATAAATAGGGAAAAGTTCAACCCGTCGGGTAGAGCGGGTACGGGTATGGGATCGTATAACCCATACCCACATACCCATGTACCCATATAAAATCTGCATGAACTCGAAATTATCTCTAAACTTTGTCATAAGTTTGTGAACTCAAAATATATGACTTATGTGAAGATGTTTCAATGTATTGTTATTCAAGAGAAAGTGATGTTGTTTATTAAGTATGGTGTTGTTTATGATGTGTTGTTGTTTAAAAGTGTGTCTTGTTGTATAATCTGTTGTTTGTTTATATATTATAATTATATGTTGCCGATTATGACTATTAGTTGGTCAAACTGATGCTTTGCAAACGTGGGTAATTTTACCCGCGGGTGCCCATCTACCCTGTCGGGTAACGGGTATGGGAAAAAATTGTACCCATTGACAGGTATGGGTAAGGGCGATGGGTAAGATAGGAGCGGACGGGTAAGGGTATGGGGTAGCTCCACCCATACCCAAACCCTGCGGGTGCCATCCCTAAGCATGCACGTATGGTAAACATTGTGTAACAAATTTGAAACATGGGGTGTTCTTTGATTGTCATCCTTATGAGTGGCGGTCGAGGATGAGCGATGGTCTTTTGCTACCAATCTATCCCCCTAGGAGCATGCGCATAGTGCTTGGTTTTTTATGACTTGTACATTTTTGCAATAAGTATATGAGTTCTTTATGACTAATGTTGAGTCCATGGATTATACGCACTCTCAACCTTCCATCCTTGCTAGCCTCTTTGGTACCGTGCATTTCCCTTTCTCACCTTGAGAGTTGGTGCAAACTTCATCGATACATCCAAACCCCGTGATACGATACGCTCAATCACACACAAACCTCCTTATATCTTCCTCAAAGCAGCGACCATACCTACCTATTATGGCATTTCCATAGCCATTCCGAGATATATTGCCATGCAACTTTGCACCGTTCCGTTTATTATGACACGCTTCATCATTGTCATATTACCTTGCATGATCATGTAGTTGACATCGTATTTGTGGCAAAGCCACCATGCATATTGTTTCATACATGTCACTCTTGATTCATTGCCCATCCCGGTACACCTCCGGAGGCATTCATATAGTCATATTTTGTTCTAGTATTGAGTTGTAATCATTGAGTTGTAAATAAATAGAAGTGTGATGATCATCATTAATAGAGCATTGTCCCCCCAAAAGAGAAAGGCCAAATAAAAAAAGGCCCAAAAAAGAGAAAAAGGAAGAAAAAAGAAGAAAAAAAGAGAAATAAAAAGGGACAATGCTACTATCCTTTTTCGTCACTTGTGCTTGAAAGTAGCACCATGATCTTTATGATAGAGAGTCTCTTGTTTTATCACTTTCATATACTAGTGGGAATTTTTCATTATAGAACTTGGCTTGTATATATCAGCAATGGGCTTCCTCAAATGCCCTAGATCTTCGTGAGCAAGCAAGTTGGATGCACACCCACTTAGTTTCTTTTCTTGAGCTTTTATACATTTATAGCTCTAGTGCATCCATTGCATGGCAATCCCTACTACTTGCATTGACATCAATTGATGGGAATCTCCCTATCCCATTGATTAGCCACATCAATGTGAGACTTTCTTCTTTTTTGTCTTCTCCACACAACCCCCATCATCATATTCTATTCCATCCATAGTGCTATATCCATGGCTCACGCTCATGTACTGCGTGAAAGTTGAAAAAAGTTTGAGATTACTGAATTATGAAACAATTGCTTGGCTTGTCATCGGGGTTGTGCAAGATGTGAGCATTTTGTGTGACGAAAATGAAGCATGGCCAAAATATATGATTTTGTAGGGATGAGCTTTCTTTGGCTATGTTATTTGAGAAGACATAATTGCTTGATTAGTATGCTTGAAGTATTATTATTTTTATGTCAATATTAAACTTTTATCTTGAATCTTTGAGATCTGAACATTCATGCCATAATAAAGAAAATTACATTGAGAAATATGCTAGGTAGCATTCCACATCAAAAAATTCTGTTTTTATCATTTACCTACTCGAGGACGAGCAGGAATTGAGCTTGGGGATGCTTGATACGTCTCCAACGTATCTATAATTTTTTATTGTTCCATGCTATTATATATTCTATTTTGGATGTTTAAAGGGCATTACTATACACTTTTATATTATTTTTGGGACTAACCGACTAACCCAAGGCCCAGTGCAAATTGTTGTTGTTTTGCCTATTTCAGTGTTTCGCGGAAAAGGAATATCAAACGGAGTCCAAACGGAATGAAACCTTTGGGAGCATGATTTTTGGAACAAACGTGATCCAGAGGACTTGCAGTGGACATCAAGAAACAACCGAGGAGGCCACGAGGCAGGGAGGCGCGCCTGCCCCCTGGGCACGCCCCCTAATGTCTACTACACAACCTTCTTCTTGTAGATGTTGTTGGGCCTCCAAGTGCAGAGGTTTGTAGGACAATAGAAAATTTCCCTCAAGTGGATGACCTAAGGTTTATCAATCCGTAGGAGGCATAGGATGAAGATGGTCTCTCTCAAGCAACCCTGCAACAAAATAACAAAGAGTCTCTTGTGTCCCCAACACACCCAATACAATGGTAAATTGTATAGGTGCACTAGTTCGGCGAAGAGATGGTGATACAAGTGGTATATGGATGGTAGATAATAGTTTTTGTAATCTGAAAATATAAAAACAGCAAGGTAACGAATGATAAAAGTGAGTGTAAACGGTATTGCAATGCGTTGAAACAAGGCCTAGGGTTCATACTTTCACTAGTGCAAGTTCTCTCAACAATAATAGCATAATTGGATCACATAACTATCCCTCAACATGCAACAAAGAGTCACTCCAAAGTCACTAATAGCGGAGAACAAATGAAGAGATTATGGTAGGGTACGAAACCACCTCAAAGTTATTCTTTCCAATCAATCCGTTGGGCTATTCCTATAAGTGTCACAAACAACCCTAGAGTTCGTACTAGAATAACACCTTAAGACACAAATCAACCAAAACCCTAATGTCACCTAGATACTCCAATGTCACCTCAAGTATCCGTGGGTATGATTATACGATATGCATCACACAATCTCAGATTCATCTATTCAACCAACACATAGAACCTCAAAGAGTGCCCAAAGTTTCTACCGGAGAATCACGACGAAAACGTGTGCCAACCCCTATGCATAGGTTCATGGGAGGAACCCGCAAGTTGATCACCAAAACATACATCAAGTGAATCACGTGATATCCCATTGTCACCACAGATACGCACGGCAAGATATACATCAAGTGTTCTCAAATCTTTAAAGACTCAATCCAATAAGATAACTTCAAAGGGGAAACTCAATCCATTACAAGAGAGTAGAGGGGGAGAAAACATCATAAGATCCAACTATAATAGCAAAGCTCACGATACATCAAGATCGTACCACCTCAAGAACACGAGAGAGAGAGAGAGAGAGAGAGAGAGAGAGAGATCAAACACATAGCTACTGGTACATATCCTCAGCCCCGAGGGAGAACTACTCCCTCCTAGTCATGGAGAGCACCGGGATGATGAAGATGGCCACCGGAGAGGGATTCCCCCCTCCGGCAGGGTGCCAGAACGGGTCTAGATTGGCTTTCGGTGGCTACGAAGGCTTATGGCGGCGGAACTCCCGTCCTATTGTGCTCCCGCATGTTTTTAGGGTATATGGAGATAGGCGGAAGAAGTACGTCAGGGGAGCCACGAGTGGCCAACAAGGGTGGAGGGCGCGCCCCCCTACCTCGTGGCCTCCTTGAAGCTTCCTTGACGTGGACTCCAAGTCTCCCGGGTTGCTTTCCTTCCAAAAATATGTTCTGTGAAGTTTCAGGTCAATTGGACTCCGTTTGATTTTCCTTTTCTGCGATACTCTAAAACAAGGAAAAAAACAAAAACTGGCACTGGGCTCTGGGTTAATAGGTTAGTCCCAAAAATCATATAAAATAGCATATAAATGCATATAAAACATCCAAGGTTGATAATATAATAGCATGGAACAATCAAAAATTATAGATATGTTGGAGACGTATCAGCATCCCCAAGCTTAATTCCTGCTCGTCCTCGAGTAGGTAAATGATAAAAACGGAATTTTTGATGTGGAATGCTACCTAACATATTTCTCTAAGTAATGAATGTTCAGATCAATAAGATTCAAGACAAAAGTTTAATATTAACATAAAAACAATAATACTTCAAGCATACTAACTAAGCAATCATGTCTTCTCAAAATAACATGGCCAAAGAAACCTATCCCTACAAAATCATATAGTCTGGCTATGCTCTATCTTCACCACACAAAATATTTAAATCATGCACAACCCGGATGACAAGCCAAGCAATTGTTTCATACTTTTGATGTTCTCAAATCTTTTCAATCTTCACGCAATACATGAGCGTGAGCCATGGACATAGCACTATAGGTGGAATAGAATGGTGGTTGTGGCGAAGACAAAAAGGAGAAGATAGTCTCACATCAACTATGCGTATCAACGGGCTATGGAGATGCCCATTAATAGATATCAATGTGAGTGAGTAGGGATTGCCATGCAACGTATGCACTAGAGCTATGAATTTATAAAAGCTCAACAAAAGAAACTAGTGGGTGTGCATCCAACTCGCTTGCTCACGAAGACCTAGGGCATTTTGAGGAAGCCCACCATTGGAATATACAAGCCAAGTTCTATAATGAAAATTTCCCACTAGTATATGAAAGTGACAACATATGAGACTCTCTATCATGAAGATCATGGTGCTACTTTGAAGCACAAGTGTGGTAAAAGGATAGTAGCATTGCCCCTTCTCTCTTTTTCTCTCATTTTTTATTTTTTTATTTGGGCCTTTCTTTGGCCTCTTTTTTTCATCCGGAGTCTCATCCCGACTTGTGGGGGAATCATAGTCTCCATCATCCTTTCCTCACTGGGACAATGCTCTAATAATGATGATCATCACACTTTTATTTATTTACAACTCAAGAATTAAAACTCGATACTTAGAACAAGATATGACTCTATATGAATGCCTCCGGCGGTGTACCGAGATGTGCAATGATTCACGAGTGACATGTATGAAAGAATTATGAACGGTGGCTTTGCCACAAATACGATGTCAACTACATGATCATGCAAAGCAATATGACAATGATGAAGCGTGTCATAATAAACAGAACACTGGAAAGTTGCATGTCAATATATCTCGGAATGGCTATGGAAATGCCATGATAGGTAGGTATGGTGGCTGTTTTGAGGAAGGTATAGGGTGGGTGTATGATACCGGCGAAAGGTGCGCGGTATTAGAGAGGCTAGCAATGGTGGAAGGGTGAGAGTGCGTATAATCCATGGACTCAACATTAGTCATAAAGAACTCACATACTTATTGCAAAAATCTATTAGTTATCGAAACAAAGTACTATGTGCATGCTCCTAGGGGGATAGATTGGTAGGAAAAGACCATCGCTCGTGCCCGACCGCCACTCATAAGGAAGACAATCAATAAATAAATCATGCTCCGACTTCATCACATAACGGTTCACCATACGCGCATGCTACAGGAATCACAAACTTCAACACAAGTATTTCACAAATTCACAACTACTCAACTAGCATGACTCTAATATCACCATCTTCATATCTCAAAACAATCATCAAGTATCAAACTTCTCATAGTATTCAATGCACTTTATATGAAAGTTTTTATTATATCCCTCTTGGATGCCCATCATATTAGGACTAGTTTCATAACCAAAGCAAATTACCATGCTGTTCTAAAGACTCTCAAAATAATATAAGTGAAGCACGAGAGTTCATCTATTTCTTCAAAATAAAACCACCGCCGTGCTCTAAAAAGATATAAGTGAAACACTAGAGCAAATGACAAACTACTCCGAAAGAACTAAGTGAAGATCAATGAGTAGTCGAATAATTATGCAACTATGTGAAGACTCTCTAACATTTAAGAATTTCAGATCTTGGTATTTTATTCAAACATCAAGCAAAACTAAATAAAATAAAATGACGCTCCAAGAAAAACACATATCATGTGGTGAATAAAAATATAGCTCCAATTAAAGTTACCGATGAACGAAGACGAAAGAGGGGATGCCTTCCGGGGCATCCCCAAGCTTAGGCTCTTGGCTATCCTTGAATATTACCTTGGGGTGCCTTGGGCATCCCCAAGCTTAGGCTCTTTCCACTCCTTATTCCATGGTCCATCGAAACCTTACCCAAAACTTGAAAACTTCACAACACAAAACTTAACAGAAAACTCGTAAGCTCCGTTGGCGAAAGAAAACAAAACACCACTTCAAGGTAGTGTAATGAAATCATTCTTTATTTGTATTGGTTTTAAACCTACTGTATTCCAACTTCTCTATGGTTTATAAACTATTTTACTAGCCATAGATTCATCAAAATAAGTAAACAACACATGAAAAACAGAATCTGTCAAAAACAGAACAGTCTGTAGTAATCTGGATCAAACGTATATTTATGAAACTCATAAAATTCTAAAATAAACTGCTGGGCGTGAGGAATTTTTCTATTAATCATCTGAAAAAATAATTAACTAAATATCACTTTACAAATAAAAATGTCAGCAGTTCTCGCGAGTGCTAAAGTTTCTGTTTTTTACAGCATGATCGCAAAGACTTTCCCCAAGTCTTCCCAAAGGTTCTACTTGGCACGAACACTAATTAAAACATAAAAACTCAATAATAACAGAGTCTAGATAAATTATTTATTACTAAACAGGAACAAAAAGCAAGGAACAAAAATAAAATTGGGTTGCCTCCCAACAAGCGCTATCGTTTAATGCCCCTAGCTAGGCATGATGATTTCAATGATGCTCACATAAAAGATAAGAATTGTAACATAAAGGGAGCATCATGAAGAATATGACTAGAACATTTAAGTCTAACCCACTTCCTATGCATAGGGATTTTGTGAGTAAACAACTTATGGGAACAAGAATAAACTTGCATAGGAAGGTAAAACAAGCATAACTTCAAGATTTTAAGCACATAGAGAGGAAACTTGATATTATTGCAATTCCTGCAAGCATATATTCCTCCCTCATAACAATTTTCAGTAGCATCATGAATGAATTCAACAATATAACCAGCACCTAAAGCATTCTTTTCATGATCTACAAGCATAAAAATTTACTACTCTCCACACAAGCAAAATTCTTCTCATGAATAATAGTGGGACAAAACTCAACAAAATAACTATCCTGTGATTAAAAATTAAGATCAAGATGACAAGTTTCATGGTTATTATTGTTCTTTAAAGCATACTTGTCATCATAATAATCATCATAGATAGGAGGCATGCTTTCATCATAATAAATTTGCTCATCAAAACTTGGGGGACAAAAAATATCATCTTCATCAAACATAGCTTCCCCAAGCTTGTGGCTTTGCATATCATTAGCATAATAGATATTCAAGGAATTCATACTAACAACATTGCAATCATGCTCATCATTCAAATATTTAGTGCCAAACATTTTATAGATTTCTTCTTCTAGCACTTGAGCACAATTATCCTTTCCATCATACTCACGAAAGATATTAGAAAGGTGAAGCGTATGAGATAAACTCAATTCCATTTTTTATAGTTTTATTTTATAAACTAAACTAGTGATAAAACAAGAAACTAAAAGACTCGATTGCAAGATCTAAAGATATATCTTCAAGCGCTAACCTCCCCGGCAATGACACCAGAAAAGAGCTTGATGTCTACTACACAACCTTCTTCTTGTAGACGTTGTTGGGCCTCCAAGTGCAGAGGTTTGTAGGACAGTAGCAAATTTCCCTCAAGTGGATGACCTAAGGTTTATCAATCCATGGGAGGCGTAGGATGAAGATGGTCTCTCTCAAGCAACCCTGCAACCAAATAACAAAGAGTCTCTTGTGTCCCCAACACACCCAATACAATGGTAAATTGTATAGGTGCACTAGTTCGGCGAAGAGATGGTGATACAAGTGGTATATGGATGGTAGATAATAGTTTTTGTAATCTGAAAATATAAAAACAGCAAGGTAACGAATGATAAAAGTGAGTGTAAATGGTACTGCAATGCGTTGAAACAAGGCCTAGGGTTCATACTTTCACTAGTGCACGTTCTCTCAACAATAATAGCATAATTGGATCACATAACTATCCCTTAACATGCAACAAAGAGTCACTCCAAAGTCACTAATAGCGGAGAACAAACAAAGAGATTATGGTAGGGTACGAAACCACCTAAAAGTTATTCTTTCCAATCAATCCGTTGGGCTATTCCTATAAGTGTCACAAACAGCCCTAGAGTTCGTACTAGAATAACACCTTAAGACACAAATCAACCAAAACCCTAATGTCACCTAGGTACTCCAATGTCACCTCAAGTATCCATGGGTATGATTATACGATATGTCATCTCTAGAATCATGACGAAAACGTGTGCCAACCCCTATGCATAGGTTCATGGGCGGAACCCGCAAGTTGATCACCAAAACATACATCAAGTGAATCACATGATATCCTATTGTCACCACAGATACACACGGCAAGACATACATCAAGTGTTCTCAAATCTTCAAAGACTCAATCCGATAAGATAACTCTAAAGGGGAAACTCAATTCATTACAAGAGAGTGGAGGGGGGGAAGAAACATCATAGGATCCAAATATAATAGCAAAGCTCACGATACATCAAGAATCATCTCAAGAACACGAGAGAGAGAGAGAGAGAGAGAGAGATCAAACACATATCTACTGGTACATACCCTCAGCCCCGAGGGAGAACTACTCCCTCCTCGTCATGGAGAGCACCGGGATGATGAAGATGGACACCGGAGAAGGATTTCCCCCTCCGGCAAGGTGCCGGAATGGGTCTAGATTGGCTTTCGGTGGCTACAGAGGCTTCTGGCGGTGGAACTCCCGATCTATTGTGCTCCCGGATGTTTTTAGGGTATATGGAGATATATAGGCGGAAGAAGTACGTCAGGGGAGCCACGAGGGGCCCACGAGGGTGGAGGGCGCGCCCACCTACCTCGTGGCCTCCTCGAAGCTTCCTTGACGTGGACTCCAAGTCTCTCGGGTTATATACTTTCCTTCCAAAAATAGGTTCCGTGAAGTTTCAGGTCAATTGGACTCCGTTTGATTTTCCTTTTCTGCGATACTCTAAAACAAGGAAAAAAACAGAAACTCACACTGGGTTAATAGGTTAGTCCCAAAAATCATATAAATGCATATAAAACATCCAAGGTTGATAATATAATAGCATGGAACAATAAAAAATTATAGATACGTTGGAGACGTATCACCCCCCACCCTTGTGGGCCCCTCGTGGCTCCACCGACCTACTTCTTCCTCCTATATATACCCATGTACCCCGAAACCAACCAGGAGCACCACGAAACCCTATTTCCACCGCCGCAACCTTCTATACCCGTGAGATCCCATCTTGGGGCCTTTTCCGGCACTCCACCGGAGGGGGAATTGATCATGGAGGACTTCTACATCAACACCATAGCCTCTCCGATGATGTGTGAGTAGTTTACCTCAGACCTTCGGTTCCATAGTTATTAGCTAGATGGCTTATTCTCTCTCTTTGGACCTCAATACAAAGTTCTCCTCGATCTTCTTAGAGATTTATTCGATGTAACTATTTTTGCGTGTGTTTGTCGAGATCCGATGAATTATGGGTTTATGATCAAGATTATCTATGAATAATATTTGAATCTTCTCTGAATTCTTTTATGTATGATTGGTTATCTTTGCAAGTCTCTTCGAATTATCATTTTGGTTTGGACTACTAGATTGATCTTTCTTGCAATGGTAGAAGTGCTTAGCTTTGGATTCAATCTTGCGTTGCTCGATCCCAATAATAGAAGGGGAAATGACATGTATTGTATTGTTGCCATCGAGGATAAAAAGATGGGGTTTATATCATATTGCTTGAGTTTATCCCTCTACATCATGCCATATTGCCTAATGCGTTACTCTGTTCTTATAAACTTAATACTCTAGATGCATGCTGGATAGCGGTCGATGTGTGGAGTAATAGTAGTAGATGCAGGCAGGAGTCGGTCTACTTGTCACGGACGTGATGCCTATATACATGATCATGCCTAGATATTCTCATAATTATGCACTTTTCTATCAATTGCTCGACAGTAATTTGTTCACCCACCGTAATACTTATGCTATCTTGAGAGAAGCCACTAGTGAAACCTATGGCCCCCGGGTCTATTTTCCATCATATAAGTTTCCAATCTATTTTTACTTTGCAATCTTTACTTTCAATCTTTGTCATAAAAATACCAAAAACATTATCATCTCTATCAGATTTCACTTCTGCAAGTGGCCGTGAAGGGATTGACAACCCATTTATCACGTTGGTTGCAAGGTTATTAGTTGTTTGTGTAGGTACGAGGGACTTGCGCGTGGCCTCCTACTGGATTGATACCTTGGTTCTAAAAAACTGAGGGAAATACTTACGCTACTTTGTTGCATCATCCTTTCCTCTTCAAGGGAAAAACCAACGCATGCTCAAGAGGTGGCAGTGACACGCTTACTGGTCTCTACAACTTCTTCGACGTTATATCTCGAAAGTCCATAAGTGTAAAGCAGCTCCGAAGGCTACAGGAAGAGATCCTTGTCATACTATGTGAGCTTGAGATGTACTTCACATTCGCGTTCTTTGACGTCATGGTGCATCTGTGTGTCCACATCGTGGACGACATTATCGACCTCGGGCCGACATTCCTTCACAGCATGATGTCGTTCGAGAGGATGAATGGGGTCCTCAAAGGATTCGTTCGTAACATGTCCCGTCCCGAAGAGAGCATCGTCCAGGGGTATCTGACGCATGAGTGTGTCTCCTTTTGTGAGAATTATATAAGCGTCGGAGACCCCGTTGTTGGTTTGCCCGTCAAGAAGCACGATGGGAAGCTCGAAGGAGATGGTCACAACAACGGCCAGAGGGAATTTCACATGGACTACTCGGATCGACGAAACGACTTTGACAGGGCTAACTTAGTAGTGCTACAACACCTAGATGTGGTAGATGATTATGTGGCACAGCACAAAGAAACAATCGCAAAGAAGTACCATGATAAGGGGATGTTCAAGACGGACGACGAAGTTACTTTAGAGCACAATGCCACTTTCTTGCGTTGGTTTAAACAACAAGTTCTTGAAAATCCCCCGGAAGAGGGCAGTTCAGACGGATTGCTCATACACGCCCAAGCTCGTGAACTATCAGTCCTACGATATCAATGGGTACACGTTCAACACGGAGGCCAAAGACATGGACATTGATTACCAGAACTCCGAGGTGACAATTCAATGTGTGACCGATGCCAACGACACAATTGAAAGATTCTATGGAAGGGTCGAAGAGATCTGGGAGCTTGACTATGCTAGAATGCACGATGCGACGATGTTCCGTGTCAAGCGCTACTACTATGTGCCATTAGCAGTAGCGCTACTTTACAACCCAGCGCTATAGCTAAGTTAGCTATAGCGCTGGTTCACAATCCAACGTGAGGGCTCCAATTTTGCCAAGTCCTCCAAGTCCCAATTCCCCCACTCTCGCCACCCTCTTCCCCCACTCTGTCGCCGCCGCCGCCGCCCTGCCAGCCCTCGCACCGTCCATCGCCCTCGACCGCCGGCAGTCGCCCCTGGCCGCCTTCGACCTCGTCGGTGGCCGTCTCCTGATCCTGCCCTCGACCTCACCGGCGTCTCCCCTGCCCACCCTCGACCACAACACTGCCCCCGCCTCTCCCCTACCTGTTGGAAATATGCCATAGAGGCAACGTTCCCCAACACTGCCCATGCGCCCTCGACCACGCCGTCGCCGCCGTCCGCCGCCCTCTACCATCGCCGCCCGAGCCTAAGCTCCCTCGTCGTAAGCCTCTCCTCTCCCCTGCCCTCCTCTCCCTCTCCTATCCCCTGCCCTCCTCTCTCTCCGTTTAGGGATTTTAGGGCAAGTTAGAGAATTTAGCAATTTTTTAGCAAATTTAGCAAAGTTATCTACTTCTCTTATCAAATTAGGGCAGTAGCTGACTAGCAAATAGGTATAAAAAACGGTAGCAATTTTTTTAAACAGTAGGAAAGTTTAGAAAAACAGTAGCAATTTTAAAAAAAGTAGCAAAAAATTAGGTATAAAAATAGTAGCAAAGTTAGCAAAATATTGAGCAAGTTGCAAAAATAGTAGAGTGAGAGAGAGAGCAAGTTTGTAGCAAGTTTGTAGCTATTTTTGTTATTTTTGTGCATTTAAGTACAAGCATGCTTTTGCTTGAATGATATATGGCATTGATGTTATATGTTGGTTGAATGTCAAAAATTATCTGAGTGGCCTATGTTTTGCCAGAATGTTGATTCATTTCCGTTCCGGCAAATTTCAGGCGCTCCATATGTCCACTTTTTAGCAAAGTTCATGCCGAAAATTTCCGTGATTTTCGGCATGACTTGTGCTAGAAACTAGGACATATGGAGTACACGGGATTTGCCGGAAGGGGGATGAATCAACATTATGACCAAATAGAGGCCCCCTTTTTTCTCTTAATTATATCTTTTATTTACAATTGTTGAATAGGAAACACGTCTACCGACGCCGAAGTCGCGGGTGGTTCTGCTCGCCTCGAAGACCCCATCGAGGCAGCAAAATCACTATTTCGATTACCTGGACGAACACCAGATGGGGTTGCATGGTGGCGGCAGTGGCACCGATGCCACCCCCGACACCGGCACCAGCATTGGCACCGGGACCGGCACCACCCCTGAGACCGGCAATGATGCTGTCATAGCCCGTAAAGCAACGAAGAAGAAGAGGACACGAAGACGAAACGAGCTTGGCATCGGATAAATTGTGGTAAAGGAGATGCACCCCAAGAAGTTAGAGCCAACGGCACCGAAGGAAGCGCGCTCGTGCTCGGGCAATCAACTTGGATGCATCCTCAGGGAAACCGCCAACATCAACGACGAGAGGTTGAGGCTCATACCACATATGGAGAACATGCTCCTAAAGAAGTTGCACAATAGGTTCTTGTTCCCCGGGCGGAATGAATAAAAATATAAAGATCTGTGGGAAGACATCGTCATAACAAAGATAAACGATAAGGCGATGGTGACGTTCACCAACGACTTGTCCTCCTGGAAAGTTCGGGTGAAAAAAGTGATTGCGAAGAATAAACCGTGGTCCAAGATTCATGCTGATAATCCGTCAATAACGGAAGAGGACTTTGAAAAATTCAAGGAGAATTGCGGTAAAGAAATTGTCAAGGAAAAGTCGGAGAAAATGAAGGCGCTCCAGGCCAGGAACACGCCTCCCCACCGCCTCGGAAGCTGTGGTTATGAGGGGAAGAGGCACGTATGGGCCAAGGAGGACGCCGAACGTGAAAGTCACAGAATCCCAGACCCCTTTGCGGAGTTCACCGACCCGCTGGAGCATAACTGGATCAGGGCCCGGTACAAGTGGGACAAAGTCAAAAAGATCTTTTACACGGACCCGAACACGAGGGAGTTCATGAGACTTCTGGTAATTGTTATATTACCACATTATCATATTAGCTTCCAATCAATTAGACTGCATTTTTGTCACATTAGTAAACCATCCACGTTCCTTTTGCAGAAAGAGCAGCACCAAAAGGCAGCCGAAAGCGACGAGTCGTCACAGTCGTTGGCGAGGCCCAAGTGGGACACCCCATTCAACCGGGCCCTAAACATACTGAAAAAGGTCCCGGTGGACAAGCCGTCGTCCTATGGACGTGTGCATGGCATCGGAGATGGCGCCTAGTGGAAGACGTGCTACCACGAGGAGCCAGAGGAAAGAAGGAAGAGACTGTTGGTCGTCACTCAGCAGAGCATCGACGAGAAGGTCGCGATTGCGGTCAATAAGACCAAAGCTGAGACCAAAGAAGAGTTTCTCGGGGCCGTCAATGCAACTGTCACTGACACGGTGGTCGGCTTGCTTCTGGCACTTTTCGATTTCACGAAGAACAATCCAAATGCATGGCCGAAGGACTTTCCCCTTCCCAGCTTTGTCGGGAGCGATTCGGCGAACACCACAACACCAACACCTGCTCAAGCAACCGCAAAAGGTCCCGCTCCTATTCATTGCAGCCCGACCTCCGTCTCTTGCACGCTCGGTGGACCTTCATTGCTGGCTAAGCTTGACGCCCTCAAGGTAATTACGCGTCATACCTTTTCACCAGCATGTCTATGGTCTTCCGTTTCAGTTGCCTTTCGGAGGTTTGACGTCACAAACATGTCTCCTTCGTAGGCCGACGAACCCCGTCCACCCTACTCTGTGACATCAAGGGCCAGAAGGTGGCCGTGGGAAAGGCAATGATCATCAAGCCGAAGGATCGCATGTTCCACAACCGAGAGATGCCCGATGATGTCTTCAAGGTTAACGTGGTCAGTGTCTTAGCGGGCTTCGAGGATTTGCCTCCTCCGGTACCAGTCGATGACGACGAGACCCCTAACATGATTGGCGCATGCAAGAGCTAGTGCTTTCCTTGGCCGAAGTCTCTTCTTCGTCTCGAGGCGCCCAGTATCACGCCAACGCCACCTTCTCAAGAAGGTATGAACACCACCCCACCTACCAAATTACCTGCACATGTCGTGGTGGGTGATAATGGACAATGCGAGGGAGAGCCTCCATTAGTGCCAGATGATTTCGCCCCTGCTGTTAAAGAAGCAAATGTTGATGATGACACGAAGGATGATGATGATGACCTAGACAAGTATTTCAATACCGCCTATGATGATGGAGGATTGATGGCTCAGGACGACGAAGACTCAGGCTATGAGCGTGGAGATGATGACTTGATGTTGCCTGCTTTGCCGGAGCCGGAACATCCTAAGGCGGAATGCAAAAAGTCTCTCTTCAAGCGATCCTCGCAGTAGTTGACGCCTCTAGATGCCGCCTGTACCCAGAACCCCCTGAGGGCCGTCCACTGATTAGCCCGAGGACACTGGGGGTGGTGGTTAGGGAAGGTATGGTGGGCTCACTACCGCCACCCACCAAGAAGAAAAGGAGGAAACCGGACAAGAAAGGCCCTAAAGGAGCCAGAGCTACTTCAAGCAGCCAGCCACCTCTGAAGCCCTGGGTGGTAGACAGAATACCTGTCGAAGGTGCGCAGCGTTTCCATGTCGCCGGCCAGCCGATCCTACCTGCGAAAGCGCTATAGCACATACTGAACAATGGTCTAAGGAGACTCCATGAAGATGTGCTGACCAGAGAGAAAAGCCTTCTGATCGCGGAAAAACCAGGATACCCGCTTTACGCGGCTAAGGTGCCGGCTGGGAAGTTGTACGTCGAGAACTGGCCCGTGAATCAGTTCATCATGCGATTTGACTACATCTACGACATGTTCCACATGACCAAGATGGATTTCTAGTTCATCCGCATGTATGCGCTGTATCTCAACTACTTCATCAGGATCGAGAACATAAAATATATCTGTGTCATGGACCCGTACTATATGCACGAGAGCTTCTTGGCAGTTTACAAAGAGCACCGTGACTATGCGAGCAAGTACCTCGGCGAATTCATGATCGCTAATAAGGACAAGGAAGTGATTCTCTTGACTTACATCCCACATAAGTCATCCGCACGTATCCTTTCGTAAGTGTTAATCATTCCTTTGTAAGCATGGAGGCTAATTTGAGGTGTACTTAATTTGCGCAGCAGGGGGCGCCATCCTCATCGTTCTGTCCCCGGAATACTCCCATGCTATGTACTTGGACTCATCGAAGAACCTCAGGAAAAAGGATTACATGCACATAAAGAGTGTTCTCGATAGTGCCCTGTTAACCTTCAACCTGTCTGGTGGATATATCAAGGTGAAAAAGTACAGGAATCGCGGGCTGGCTTTCGGTCATAAGACCGACTTCTGCTGCATCCAGCAACCGCACACCAGTATGGCTGATGGATTCTACCTCATGCATCACCTACTCGAGTACAGAAGGGATAATCAATGCCTTCGCATGTCACCTACTACCAATGATGCTGAGATTGTCAGCTGAGCCACAAGCATAGGAAGGACACCGGATCATCGAATCAGAGCTGAGTTTTATCACGTACAGTATGAACTTTCCCAAGTGATCATGAAGCAGGTCCTCGAACCAACAGTGATGTTCTACCATGGGCCAATCACGCGGGAAGTTGTCCGAGCACTGCTACTCACCCAGCGTCTGGACCTGAAGCATTTCAAGAAGCTCGGGTGCTTCCTCCCTGACTATGAAGATTGGACCGCCGACATGGAGGACTGATTGTTGATGAAAAAGTGTCACTACTATCTTTCTATGGCAAAACTTTGAATTTATGCACATCGAAACTATGTGATGTAACTAAACCGTGGTCCTGAACTAGCGTAGATCGCTCTAGTTAATTAGTTTGGGTATGAGGAACTTCGTCATTTATTTTTACTATTGGTTGCTTGTATTTTGCTAATTATGCCTCCTTGTTTTCTTAAGTACATTATGTTGCATATTATCGTTCAATTCATCAACTCACGATGCAGGTACATAGATCAGAGATGGCGAAGGACTACTACGCCATGTACGTTCGGAGGGTTCCAGGAGTCTACGACCACTGGCCAACCGCTCAGGCCCAGGTGCAGAGGTACCCGGGTGCTAGCCACAGAGGGTTCGATAGCAGAGCCGAAGCAGAAAGTAGTTACTTGAGGTGGACACTCCAGCATGAGCAGGGGCGGGACCGCCGGTACTTCATAGTCGTGCTCTTGCTCATGCTGATCACTCTTCTCTTCTACATCATGGTTTATATAGAGATGATGAAACTTGTGTGTATGCCATGACCATGCAGTTGCACTTATTCGAGACATGACATGATCGCACTTGTGTATCGTTATTTTCGAGATGTGATGATATTTGTGTTGAATGATGATGATGATGATGATGATGATGATGATGATGATGATGATGATGATGATGATAGCATGACGAGACTACTGTATGTCTATGATATGATGAGAATAGTGTATGTTTGGTATGATCTGATGAAACTATTGTATAGAGCCTATATATGGGATCATTGTTGGGTACCGGTTAATTCGGATAAGAAGGTTCTCACACCTAGGGCCCATGTGCTGCTAAATAAAGTTGAGTAACTAATTGATTCCCATTCCGGAATAGGATGAGCTACTGATTCGCCAAAAAAATATCATGTTTTTTTCAAAAATATCAGATTTATTATAAAGATTCATCGGAATTACAAAGCACCCCAGCATAATCAAAATTACATAGAGGTCCACGGAGAACCGAAAGACCGTTGTTGCCACCAGAACGAGCTATCTATACGCCGTTCCCATGTCGAATCCGTTTGAGCACCGCCCTTGCAAGAATTAAAACCGTACCTATCTAAGCGGAGGCACCATGAATACCCTCCTAGCCACCGGCCGGAGCGGTAGGTGGAGGGGAGGCGAACCCATGGGCTCGCCGGCGAAGATTGAAAGGAAGAAGGCTTTTCCTAATCGCCTTGCGAGAGGGGAAAGAAAAAGCTCACCTGGGGCAAATTTTATCATGTTGATGTAGAAACGATCATGAAAATTCCTTTGAATGTAGAACTAGTTGATGATTTTGTGGCTTTGAATTTTTGAAAAAAATAATTGTTTCATGGTAGGGTCTGCATACTACCGTGAATGGTAAAACTAGTATGGGTCCAGATTGAGAAGAAGTGATGGTCAGGGTGCTTCGAGGACTAATCTGGTATGGGAAATCTTGTGGAATTTACAGATACGAAGGAAAATCAAGATATTGGCACAAAGGACGTTTCATGGAATAGTCCCAGGTTTATCTGTACTTGCAAACAGACATATAAATGTGCCTCCTCAATGCCCAGTTTGTTTGCAAGGAGCTGAAGACATGAGACACGTACTATTCACGTGTAGGAGAGCCAAGGAAGTATGGAAATCACCCCGCAAAAAAAACAGAAGTATCGAAATCACTGGGATTGCTGAATGTGATTAAAGAAGCTGTACTTGTTGATCGCTCAGGCAGTGTTGTTCTTGAAAAAGTCCTGAGGTGGCAGATCACATTGTCACAAAACTCAAGCAAACTGGGTCTTAAAGAAACTATATTATGTGTTGAAGCATGGTACATATGGTGGCAACGTAGGGAAGCAGTAAAGGGAAATCATGTTGCACCACCGGCTGTAATAGCTTTTGCTATTCAGGCTCTTGCAACCAATTTTGCTCAAGGTTCGGGTACAGGAAACCCACATAAAATTACATGAGCAAAACCAGAGCCGGACTGGTATAAATTAAATGTTGATGCTACATTTTCTGAAGATAGGACGGGTGGAGCGGCAGCAATTCTAAGAAACTCAAAGGGAAGCAACGGTGGGACGGTCATGGCTCTTGAATAATTTGTTAAAACTATACGAAGGAGGAGGCTGTGGCGTTGCAGAAAGTTCTCTCACTCCTGCAGGACCTTGGATGCAATAAAGTTATTGTGGAACCGTACTATCTGAAGCTTGTTTAGTCTTGCAATGGGGTCATCGAAATCTGGTGCCCTTATACTGCTATTCTCGCAGACTGTTTTCAAAAGCCTCATAGCATTGGGTCAGTGAAGTTTTCTCACTGCCTTAGGGAGGCAAATCGGGCCACACATAATCTTGCTAGGCTTGCTTATGTTTTGAATGTAGTGCTGGATTGGGATGGCGATCCACCAACTTTTCCTCTTCCGGACATCTTATTTGCTGTAACTGTCTTATGATATTTCAATGGAGTGCGCCCAAAATGTTTTCCCTAAAAAAAACATGAGAATGCCGGCGGCGAAGCAGTAGGTTCTGACCTAGAGGTGATCAAGGATTGTGTAAAACCAGTGATGGATAGTTGTTTCTTATTTTAAAAAAATCAAATTGTTCATGGATCATACATCTCTTTGGAGGAACAAGGTAGCTAAGTTCTCGGAGAGATGTTGCCCCCGCCGCCCCCTGCCGGCGGCTGTGCCCCCAATTTCTTGCACTCCTTGGTGCACTCGTCCATCGACAAGTAGCAAACTTCCACACCCACGGTACAGCAGTAGCAGCGCTCGCCCTTGCACGCAAACGACTTCTCATCGTGGACGCACAGCCCATTGGGCAAACTAATCTTCTCACCGCCTTCGTCCATGATGCGGCCTGCATATGTGGAGACAGATGAATAATCTAGCGCCATTGAACATATAAACCCTGAAGAAGTGGTAGTCACAACGAAGGTGGCCACGTCGCCTTTAAATCGCCATGAACAGTACTCGTGCCACCGCCTGTAAATTCCATGCCCCGTCAGGGTATTTTAGTCATTTCACGCGCAGCATATAAAAGGCAGCCTCCCCCGTGGAGAAAACCTAGCCGCCGCCTCCCATCCCACTCGCCTCCCCCTCCTCGTCGCCCTCCTCTCTCTCTCTCGCTAACCCCTCTCTCTCCCCATCGCGCCGGCCGGTTACGGCCAGCTCCGGCCCACGCGTCTCCCCCGCGACCCCCGCCTCCTCTCCTGCCGTCGCCGCCGCCGGAGAAGCTCGCCTCCGCGCCCACAAGCCTCGGATTCGGCGGGATCCGGGACGAGGAGGGGTGGATGAGACGTGGGAGGAGGAGGAGGAGAGTGTGGGGGCGTCTGGGGAGGAATATCCCCGCCGCCTCCTCCGCTCGTGACGCAGGGCCTCGGGCCATGGGGGCGTTCGTTGCAGGAGCCTCGCCGCTGACCTCCCGTGCGCGGCGCCCGGCCCTGGCAGCGCCAATCTCCCCTTCACACACAGGTACTCCCCCTCTCTCCTCTATGCCCTCTCTCTCTCTGTCTCACTCCCTTTCTTTTAATAATTCCTACAACTTTTTGGTGATTGATATTGGGGATAAATAAACTGTTATTTGTGTTGCTGATTGTTTTGATCTGTACATGGATTGGATAGTGGAGAATTGATACTAGGATAGAGAAATTGTTATTTGTGTTGCTATTATTTCTTTGATTTGGACATGGATTGTTCAGTGCTAGAACTTCATATCATTATTGTTGAGAAGGTATTGCTAAAAGATAGTTAACTCTCTGATATTTGTCCATTCGCTTTCTATATGGAGGGGAATTAATATGTACAGATGAGCCTTCCAAACTGAATATTTGAGTGCTCTTCTTGTTTGAAATTTTTTGTTCACAACAGTAGGTTGATGCCCGCAGTTGTTTGAAATCAAATTCAGAGGATACACAACCTAAGATCGACACATCCCTACCTGAACCAAAGGGTCGTACGCCCATCATTATTATTATTTTCAATGCTATTTGTGTTCTTCATATCCCCAATTAATTTATTCAGTCTTACTTTTGACATAAAACGCAAGTTGACTTTGAACCCCTTCTCCACCACAGGCAAGGTCGAACCCCAACACCGAGAAGGTATCTTGGCACCAAATCATCGCGAGAAGAAGGGTATGTGTTGCTGTGCATGAGGTGTTAATACTTAATAAAGTTTTGCATTCTTTGTTCTGGTGGATTTTGTGTGTTTGGTTGACATCTATGCTGAATTTATTTTCCTGAGATTGTTCTGGTGTTTTTGGTGCAAACTGATTAAGGAGGCTGGAGTTTGTCAAGTTTGCCATGTATGCCTAATATAATTTTCTTAGATTGCTACTGCAATTGTATGATTGTGATCCCAGTAGGTCAAGACTACATTTGTGTTGTTGAACCGAGATTCACTAAGCTTGGCAGAGAGGATAAATTTTTCTTTTGCAGATAACTGGGCTCTAAAAGATTCAATAGTTACATGTGGTTTTGTATCTGCAGTTTGTTTGCATGTATTTTTTGAGGTTTTTGATGACCAGAATTATGAAATTTCCTTGGTTAAAATCTTTATATGTGGCATGATCTCTGAAAACAAAATAGAGTAATATAGTTTCCTTCAAGTTGTCATTGCAACAGAAGTTGAAGTGTATCTTCATGATCAGTAGATCTGTGCGTGATGCCGCCTGTTGTAGTTCTATCGCTATGCAGACATGTTCAAGAAATGCAAGTAATATAGTTTTGATGATGTCTGAGTGTAGATAAAGCAGCCTTGTTCAGAAGTGCTTTGTCAAGTTCCTGTAAAAAAGCTTTCTAGATATACATTATGTTTACAGTTTCGCTCGGCTTCCCTAATCCCAAAGGTAATAATATGATTCCTTTATGTTGTTTGCCCAGATTCAGAAGTGAACTTTTGAGGTATATTTGCTTGTTGTGTGTACTGTAAATTCTAAGCTTTCTAGGCATACATGTGCACGTGTATTTTTAGGTGCTAATATTATTTCTTTATGTTGTAAACTCTAAGTGTCTTGTAAACTCTTAAGCTTTCTAGGCGTTCATGTACATGTGTATTTTTTTTAGGTAATAATATGATATCTGTATGTGGTTGCCCAAATTCAGAAGTGAACTTTGCTGTATATTAGTCAGCATCTCCTGCATGACCTTTTAAACTTCAATGCAGCTGTACAAGGTTTGTGATGATTTTTTCCCCAGTTTTGTCTTGATTTAGACTTTTGTAGTTGCACGTGTTATGTTTGTTCACCATGCTAATCATGAGGGTTTTACAGGAGGATTTAGACTCACACGAGCTTTCATTGTAACAGAGCTGCTGAACTTAAACAGATGTTCTCCCGCATATCCATGCCCAAACTGAAACCTATATAATTTACGCCATTTAACCATAGCAATGTTTCATCCATTGAGAGAATTAAAAAATTGACATAAATTTGCTCACTGCAGAGCCTCCGAACAGGAAACCGGCGGGGAGCATGCCACCGTAGGGGAAGGGCAGGGGAGACATGGTGGAGGCTAGCTGGGCCAAGTTGCGAACGCCCATCGGCGACTTTCGTTGGGGTCCATACCATTCTTCCTCCCCTCACTCCGATGCCAAAACCAGTAGGTGCAGCAAGAAGGTCAAGCATCAACAGAGGTGCACATCCGCACATGGGTGGCGTGAACAGATGGCTACCCCAAGATAATCTGAACTAGGTGCTCACCTCTCTCTCTCTCTCTATTTCTTTTTCATTTTCATCTTGATCCCATTCAGGTAGAATGCTGCTCTGTTTTTCTGTAATTAAGCAAGTATATAGCTGGCCACTATCTTATATGTGTTGTACTCTATATTGCAGCTTGCAGCATCCGATGAGAAACCAAGCCAGTTTCTCAGCATGGCAGATAACTCTCTAGACATGATCATGTCTCTAGCAGTTAAGTTTTGAACTGGAACTGTTGATCACATTATAACTGTTCCTGCTACTGCAGGTTCGACTTGAATTTTGTATTATGTACAGATGGTGTTGGTGTGCCTCTCCATAGGTTTCTACCTCCCGGAATTCATCTTCCTATTGCCACATAATTACATCCTTTGTTTTTGGGAAAACAATGTATAGATCCATTGTTTCTCTCTACAGTGCGCATGCCCTTTTATTTGTTTTTGGATAGATTCTTCCATTGATTTCTTGCTATGCTTGGATAACTAGAGTATCTAATTCGAAATTATCCAGTCTTTTGTATGTTCACTTGCATAGATGGCTTAATCCAGAACCTAAAGTGAAGAAAATATAGCACATATACTTGGTCATTTCTCCTAAGAAGATTAATCCACCTGGACTTTTAACTTGACTTCCAAAGAAGTTCTGAATGATCAAGCATGTTCGGGTTTTTAGTAAACTGAAATAGTGTTGCACTCTGACAATAGTATTCTGATTTTCTAAGTTAACAAAATCTTCTCACATACGCGATACGTCATGCAGATCGGGTCGTAGTTGGAGCACAACTAAGGTTGGCGCTGCTCAAGTGTTTGCAGCGGGATCCTCTTCTACAACGGTGATGACAAGGGCTCCGCTCCCAGTTCAGTCTATCAACTACACACACAACTCCTGGACCTGCCTTCAGATTTAAGGCAAGCGCTTCAGTACTTCCTTGTGTTGCATAGTCACTAGACTGGGTTTTCTTTGATTCTATGATTGGTTTGTTTTCATCGCAATGTATGTGTCCACACAATCAAAAGGATCAAGATAGCTTCACATAGATTAGTTAATTGACCAGGTACATACGAAGCTGTGAATCTAAACAGGACGCACATACATCACCACACCAATATGTTGTGTGTAACACGACCATTCCTAACATACCATGGTTTGCATGGTGGATAACCGATGTGTGTTAAGATGAGCAGCAGCACGCTCACACATTATCTTTGCCATTTAAATAACCATATTTGTTCTATGAAGTTTCTGTTATATATCTCTATGTCCATGTACTTCTCAAAAGTTACCTTGGATGAGAAGCATTGTTTTGCTGGTCTTTGTGAAGACAAGATAGGAAGATCCATGTTCTTGATCAATCAAATATGGTCAAAACTGTAGTTTTTTCACCAGTGTAATCTTATTAATAACTTTGACCAAAAGTCCTACAATCTCATTAGTAATCAGGTGTGGACAAATATGTTTTCAGTCCAGTTTGATCTAATATATCCTATTGAAGCGTACTTTGACCAAACGTCCTACAATCTCATTAGTAATTAATCAAGTGTGGACAAATATGTTTTCAATCCAGTTTGATATGATATTTTCAATTGAAGCAACAAAACCATCGTATTTGGCTTTCCGTAAGCACCAAGTTAACAATAATAGATTTGATTAGTAGCTGATACAGTGCTATGAATTTTTATTATAGTCGTTGTTGGTATCAAATCAGTTTATACAGTAGAAACTTGGACAGTGCTAAGATGGATTAGCACGTACAGTTGTAAACTACAGAAAAAAGATTATTTGTCCATTAGTCGATACCGAATTTGATCATATATATTGTTCTATTGAGCTTATTATTGTAAAGTCACCAACAAGTTGAATCAGCTATAAGCCTCTCAGAAGGGTATAGCCGCCTCTGCTTCCGCATTACATCTCCATGTAAGTTTCTAATGTACGTTCACATATAATTTTGGTTGACATGATCTCTTCTATGAATTCTGCTTGCATTTTTTCAGTTGAAACAGTAACCGAATTTGATAAGTATGCAACGATTTCTGCCCTGCAGCATGAGTAAAATGTTATGAGTTATCACTTCAGATAAGTAACCACTATATTATTTTCTCTGTGTAATTGACCTGTACACATGTTGTCGCTCTGCTTGAACCATCGATCTCTATATGTATTTGAGCTCCTCTCACAGGCTGACTCCTATGTTCGTGACTGAGCATGTGTGTGTGTGTGTGGCCATGGGGCAGACTTTATCTTTGACTGAATCCTTGCAACATTTTCCTTTCAGGCCAACGAACAATAAGATTCTTCTGACCTTACATGTCGAAAACCCTTCGGAAGGTTTTGCTGTCCTGATCCCTGAGGGTTCCGGCTGACCTGAGGATATGATGTACTTTTTTTCTGAAGTAGTAATAAGGATTGATACAATGACGGTGTGGTACCCGAATGGCTACTTTTATTGCCTTTCGACATGCGCAAGTATTTGAGTAGCATGTGACTAATCTTACAGCCCCCCTCCCCTGATGTTTGGGATGAATGTTGTAAAATGTTTCACAAATAGATGATGGATTGATGCAATGTCTTACCCAATAGAAAAGAAAATCACCCCGATAGTCTGAATGTCCAGCATTTTATGTTTCTGTTTATGTTTACAGAACGTGGGAAGGGGGCATGGCGCACTATTTCACCTTCAGGAGAGAATTGCAGTGTCTTATTTTGTCCATTTTTCTTGCACAAGTTGTGCTATCAAGAGATTTAGAATACCACTGTTAATAGGCTCTCTGCTTTATATTCTGAAATTTAGTCATGTGTCATGTATCATCCTTGGGTGATGTTTAGGTCTAGATGTGGGTCGTTTTGTCCATAAAAAACTGTGAAGTTGTATGTGCATTTCCTTCTATGCATCTCTTCAGATATTTGATTGATGCAAATATGTACTTTGAATTCTTATTGGATGTCTCTCAATATTGCTAAGAGTATCCAATACCCTATGAACCAACCTTCAACGTACACTATGTAGGAACATCATACCTGTATCTATTTCCCTATGCTACAAGGAGTTATTGATCGGTCTCTAAATATTCTTACTCTCATGGTTTGGAAGCTTGGTTTGCTCTCGCCCTTTGCGCTATCAAGGGTGTTGACAAAAGGGCCACCATCACTAGAGGCTAGAGCGACTTCTTCCATCAGGCGCACATGGAGGAAGGTCAAGCATATGCTTTCACCTTCAAATGCACTTCCAAGGGAACCCAAGAACCGACTATGTTTGTGACAGTACACTGGGGCTCAAGTGACAATGAGCAGGTTGGTGCTTTGAGTGTTTTGCCTTGCGATGTTCCGCTTGTTCTTGTTTCTCAATTTTTAGTCAGCTTACTTTGATAAGCTCCTCTTATGGCAGGTGGGAGGATCGTTCAGCTGACCAAGTGTAGTATGACGGTGATCTCTGGCGGTGATCGTTCAACAGACACAAAAAACCCAGGCCCGGCTCTCGGGCCGGGCCAACCAAAGCCCGACGCAAAAAAACCCAAGCCCGGCCCGGCCCGACTGTCGGGCCTAAAAATC
The DNA here is from genome assembly GCF_018294505.1 of Triticum aestivum. Taxonomy (NCBI): domain Eukaryota; kingdom Viridiplantae; phylum Streptophyta; class Magnoliopsida; order Poales; family Poaceae; genus Triticum; species Triticum aestivum. Next base: position 13,536,885 of record NC_057809.1, on the reverse strand, counting down.
GGGCCTAAGCCCGGCCCATCACGCTAAAAGCCCGTCGGGCGTCGGGCCACGGGCTGGGCCTCTTCCTTAAACGTGGAAAACAACGGGCCCGGGGCCGGCCCGGCCAGTGCTTCGCGCTCAAAACCTAGGCCCGAGCTCGGCCCGTGGACAAGACCGGGCCGGGCTGGGTCGGGCCGGGCTGCCAATGGCCAGGACTACTCATTACCATCACCGCTTCTAATTCGCTTCTTGCGCCATTGGCACAACCAGGTCATCTAGTGATTAACAAAGCAGACAAGAATGAGCAATCACAAATATACAGATCGAGGAATGAGCAAGGATTATTACATCGCGCCTGGGTAGCGAGGAGGCACACGATGAGGAGAAGCGTGGCCGCGTGGATGGGGGCTGTGTGCTTGTCCATGGTGTGTATGAATGATGTCGACGAGGTGACCGACACAGCAATAGGATACTAGGCGGATGCATGTTGTGAGATGGTTTCGCTGCATTGGTGGTATGGTCTTGTGCACATATATAAGCACAGAAATGAAGATACGCCGGTAGGCCTCCAACATACATTTGGGGTATTAAAATTGCTGTGTGATCGTTTGCCAGATTGTTTTTGGATTGTATAAGGGCCGCAAATTTTTTGTCTGCATAATCCTGATTTACCTGCCATTATACTACCAGAAATGGATTTTAGGTGCCAATTGAACCAGCATCAAATATTTTTGTTTCCAATAATCATGATTTACCTGTCGTTTTATATTACCAGAAAAATGGATTTTAGATACCAATTGAATCAACATGTATTGCTTACCAAGGAAAACTTGTTTTTTGCAATAAAATGTGTGT
>NC_057809.1:13513900-13535712 GCF_018294505.1 Triticum aestivum | reverse complement strand
CCGGCCGCCAAAAACCAAATATGGGAGGGAAAAATCAAAACAAGGAGGGTAGAAAGCGGACGAAGGAGGAGTAGGAGTGATACGAGCAGACATTTCAGATACCAAATATGCACTGAATTGACGAAATGGAATGCTTCTAAATGCACATCCTGAATTTGAAAAATTGGGATGTGACAGTTATCTACTGGAAACAGTTGCGTGGAGTTTATTCAACCAGTTTGGCTGGCGAGCCACTAGTAGATTAGGTGGATGAGCTATATATTCTCGAGTCTAGCTGGTTGTGGTTGTGTTTTCTTCTTATTTGTCTTACTAGTAAAGTTGCACGTGCAATGCACGTCTTGATACATAAAATTTAGCTAGGGGTGTTTCAGGCAACAAAAAACAGAATCTTTCATCACAATTGAGGACATTGGTCACAAAGTGCACCGGATCACTTAGGTAATATCTTTTGTTCAATCAATGATTTATCTTATTTTTTATGTTTAAGTCCATATTTTTATTCCATAGACCAAACAAGTGCCTATAATGTCGACACAAAAACCATGGATCTGAAATGAAGACTTGTACATCTATGGGCTGCTTTATTCCTCTCTCGCTTTGTGAAAAGAAGCTCCAAACACCGGAACAAAGACTTGTAGGCCTGCAATTCATGAATTAGCTGAGCACCCATTGATAGCTCCTCCTAACTATCCAGCCAAAGATGAACAACTGACTGGCAATAGGTCTCAATCACCACTCTATGATAGTCTCTTTCTTGGGTCAACAACATGGCATCTTCACATGCCAGGAGCTCCAATGGTAAATAGACCTATTATGTTATCATGCCTTTTGCAGGCGGCTTCTTGAAATCTTCCATCATGGTCACACACAATCAGTCCGCACCAGAAAATCAAGAGCACCATCACTGTTTATTTTCATCATGCTTTCGATGGACACCACTTCGCTTGCTCTTCACTGGCAACACTCTTGCCAGGGAATTAGAAAGCGCGCACACTCTTATGAAAGCTCCATGAAATGCACTGTTTGCACTGAGTTGCCTCATGTGTACTTATTCCGACTGCTCCATATTGCCCACAGGACGGAAACCAAAATAGGAGCATCTTTCTTACTAACAATAGCATGCTCAGTACATCAGCCAACCATGTCATTGGACATAGCCTGCGAAATTTAAGATATAAAATGTCAACGGTTGTATTACAGAATAGCTTTGCATGATGGAAACTAACCACAACAAGGTACATATTATTCTATTCATGAGCAGACATAGGGCATATACTAAGTTCTTGATGTGTCTCATTTTCAGTTCACTGAAACTTGGTAAAATATTTTGTAACAACGAAACTTGGTAAAATATTTTGTAACACCGGCCACTCAACGGTACATTCCACTTATTCTCTGCACCTGAAAGTACCCTCTCCTGCATCTCACCTTCTACCTTTCTCTGTATTAGGGCTCAGTATATGCAGAGCGAACTGTGAAATATCCCGAATGGTTCCATGCCTAATCTTCCATGCCCAAGACCAGAAGCCATCTGCATAATTATGGGGTCTTGGCATTCAGAAGAATGTGTACACATCTGTCGGCATGAACACCTCCTTAATTAAATCCTTGTTCCATTGCCCCAAATCAGCATCAATTAAACTTGAAACCAACTGTACCCGTGTAGCTGATATTCTCCCCCTCGGTTGCATTGAATTTTGCTTTAGAAATCCATTTGGTTTGCTATATTGAGTTCGACCATTTCCAACCCTACAAATCAAACCCAACTTTAGCAAACATCTCTTCCATTCACAATAGCACACCAAGTTTGCGATGCACTTCGAGGACAGGTTGCCAATTTCAGACTTTTTTGCTGCACGAGAACAATTTACTTTCACACCACCCCTGTATTTTAGATTTAGCTCAAATAACCAATCTACTATGAAAGAACCTCCCACTCTATTTGCAATTCAATCCTCACCTCAATTGAATTTGATATGTACTGTTGAGGCTGAAAAACACCGAACTCTTCATTTTAGTACCACTCTGGCCAGAGCAAGGCTGTAAGCAGATGGAATTCAATCTATGCGCACTCCACCTATCAGCTTTCACAAAAGATTTGGCAATCGTCAGCAAATAAAAGCAAGAAATCATGGTGCTCTTAGACTCACACCAATGCCACCATCAACCGAACCAGCATTGTAACTTTTTAAGATCGGTATTAGCATTGAAAAGAGATCATCAAAAGAGGGTGATAGATATGTTAACAATCTCCAATTCCAATGCTATATTGTTACAATTGCTTGGGAAAGTGTGCCTTTACCACCACTGTATATGGTACGACACTAAATTTTCAAATGTGAATGTGAACTCAGTGAGAATACACTACCACTCAATAGTACGTCTGACTGTGTTAGGATTATTTACCTGATATGCGCCACTAAACTCCGCTGGGTTCCACACGAACCTACAGAATTAGCCATTTTAATCAGTATGTTGGAACAAATTCACAAAAATTACAGTCAGTATATATCACTGAAAGACTTCTATAGATTTTCCAAAAATTCAATTGAGATATCACATCATGTTTGGAAGTACATGTTAATTTTACTGCATTTAAAAACTTTACAATTTTTGTTTACCTTATAATCTTATATGGAGGTAGCGGACCTAACCTTCTGCAGCTCCTAGAATATACACACATGGACTAATCGAAACACACACACGTCTAAGTCTTCTTCGATCCGCAACACCCAGGCAAGATCTCTTCCCGAGAAACGATAACCTATAAAATGTATAATCACCAAAGCCAGAGAGTCTAATCTCCAGTAGTTCCAGAGTTTACTCAAACAAGAGATATTAACGGTTTTTCATACACACATATAGTCGTAAGTTCAGTTTTGGTGGCCTAATCTTGGAGCATTTAACTGTGTGATTGCATGCTAACTCAAAAGATACTATCAGAAAAGGCAATCATAATATGTTTTCTTTTCAATCAGGAAAGAGAAGGCTGGGATCATGAATTCGTAAATGGAAGAACCTCCATTGCACACTCTCTGTAAATCCTAGTGTGACTGAGCAGATCAAAATTAGAGATTATTCAGAATGGCTGACACATGCCAAGTAATTATGCATTACAGCCTTAGTTCCATAGTTACAAGAAAAAGGCGCAAGGATATCTTGTCGAGCAACCGAACGCCATGGGTAAAATGCACTATCCCGCAATTAACACTGGAAAGCGCGATAACAAATAGCAATTAAACACATGGACATTCTTCGAGTTGTATTCTCTTCTCAACCTTGCAAATTTAAATGGTATCTAGGTTATTATATCTCCTACTCCCTCCGTTCCGAATTACTTGTCTTAGATTTGTCTAGATTCGGAGGTATCTAGCACTAAAATGAGTCTAGATACATCCATATCTAGACAAATCCAAGACAAGCAATTCAGAACGAAGGGAATAGATGCAAGTCTTTACAATATCCTCAAACTTGTTTTTTAACTGAAAAAAACATTGACGAAGCACCTCTAGAAAACATCTGACTGACATGTGCTTACAAAAATTAAAGCTTGAGATGGAGCAGAATAGAAGCAACCCATTTCCTATATGAAGAGCATATGTGATTATTGGCCCTCAGGCCCAAATATATTTTTATTTATTGCGGGGGAGGCTCAAAATAACTGGTTGATTTGCCAAGTGCACATGAACTAACTAAATTACAATTATTTGTCTAACAGAACACATCATAAATTCAGGAAGTTGAAACCATTCTAATAGGCTTGGATTTAAGCCATCTACCTGCAAGGATCACCAGATTCCGTGCTTATTAAGAGTAGCATTGCAGAGATCATTAGATCTCATATCAGAAAGATGATCGTCATGCTATAATAAGGTACACTAAAAAGGATGCTTCTTCAGACCACTGTCAAAAAGCAACTGAAATCAAGTGCAGATAAATACATCAATTGGATTGGCGGCCACTTACTTCCAAGATGTACGTACGCTGCCCCAGTGGAGAAGCACAACGCGACTGTAAGGTACTTGTGCCCAGCAGCGAGACTCTCCGGCGGTCGGGACTGGTAAGCTGCAGAGGAACGATAGGCGGAGGCGCGCGACGACGGGGAGAGGACGGTGGCGTGGCCGAGGATCTAGTCGTCTTCTTCGATGAGAATACGCGAGCGGACGGGTGGGGCGCACGACGATGGGGTGAGTCGGCGGCGGCATCCGAACTGCGATGTCCCCAGCGCCAGCGGCGTGCGCTCATCGGCATCCGCGGCGGCTGCGTTGGTAAGAAGTGCTCGTTGTGAGCAGCGAGGACAGCAGGCGGCGGGCGAGGCTGAGTGTGCGATCACGGGAGCCGATTAGAGAGGAAGAAAGCAAAATGAGAGAAAATTACGGAGGGGATCAAGGTGATGCAGGGCTGGAGTTATTTTCTCCTTTTCCCTCGTGGGTGGGTGGGTGGATGGATTGATTGTGCGTGGGGCAGAACATTTCGTCTGCTCGGCAGGTAAGTGCTACGTACACGCGTGGCATCCGGTTAGATTAATCCGAGCCATTAGAGCTAACTAAGTGGGGTAATCTGGCGGTACTAATCAGACTGGGTACACTTGACGGGTGGTTTTTAAAAAGAAAATGTTTGCTCTTTTAATAGTAGTATAGAAGCCATTAGAGCTAACTAAATGGGGTAATCTGGCGGTAGTAATCAGACTGGGTACACTTGACGGGTGGTTTTAAGAAAGAAAATGTTTGCTCTTTTAATAGTAGTATAGATTATTCTCTGGCACTAGATGACTTGAACATATTTGATATTTAATAAAATTGATGTATGCATCTTGCGATGCAAAGGATGGGGTAGTCCCCTTTTAGAAAAAAATCTAGCATATAACATTAGAGCAACTCCAACAGTTTCTCTAAAAAAACTTCCCTGGAGCTACTTATGTTAGATCCCATAAAACTTCTTCCCCAAATCTAGTGTAGTATTTTCATTAAAAAAAACTAAATAACGGCCTTGGGCCCACCAGTCAGTGAGATGCTTGACGGCCTTGGTATGGCGACAGCAGCGGGTGGTAGCGACAAGATGGCGGCGGCGCATCCTTAAACTAGAGGGAAGTTGGGGCCAAGTTTACATTATTTTGTAAATTTATTTCAGGTTTACGGATATGTTGGCAACAGTTTTCACCCAAACTTCTCCACCTTTTTACGGATACAAGATCTTTTTTTTTGCGAGAATACGGATACAAGATCTGTTATCCGCTGCAAGTCGCACTTGAAGAATGATTAATGTGTCCTGGATAGACTAGCTTGCGAAAATCGATGAACGGTTTTTTTTCCACATATATAGTAATACATATCTTATTCATATCATAAAGATCATAATACAAGCCATATACACAGCGACCTGACAAGACTGCAAGGTAAAAAGGAAGCCAAATGCTAGACTTTGCACAAAATACAAGAACATTACAATCAAAGTATATATACGTACGGTTCATGCACCATGACCGCACGCTTGGTAAATGAAATACCAAAACAAACGAGATATTTATTGTGATTGTTGACGATTTTCGTGACAAAACACCCGTAAAGAAATGAGTACCCCTGTACGTTTTATCGCCGATTTACACTGCAATTATGGGATCGCTCTCAGCTGCCATGTTGACGTTGGCATGAGGGACGTTGATTGGGTAGCGATGTATGCATCCCGCCCACGCCTTGTCCAGCTGGGTTGCCGGGCCGATGCACTCCCAGACGGCGCTGTTGCACTTGACCCCAGCTCCGAGGCCAACCATCCACACACGGTCGCCCTTCCGCACCCGGCCATTGGCCTCGAGGTACGCCATCTCGTACCACACCGAGCTGCTCGACGTGTTGCCGAACCGGTGAAGCGCCATGCGAGACGGCTCCACGTGCTCCTCCGACAGCCCGAGGCTAGACTGGACCTCGTCGACGACCGCACGCCCCCCTGCATGGATGCACACGTGATGGAACGCCTTGCACAAGTCGGGGACGTAAGGCTTCACCTTCACGCCGCCTCGCCGGCCCAGCTTGAGCAGCAGTTTGTTGGCGACGAAGCGCAGCTGCTCGAAGAAGGGGAGCACCAGCGGGCCAAGGCCTGTGATGTTGGCCTCGAGCGCGGCACCGGCGACGCACATGAGGTCCCTGGAAAGTTTGACTCCCAAGTTGCCTTCGTCGTCCTCCTCCTGGAAGATGCACCGGTAGGAGCTGTCCTGCTCGCCGCCGGTGATCGTCCGCACGAGGTGGGCGAGTCGAAACCGCGCCCTGTCCTTGGACGTGGACAGCAGCACGGCGGCGCCGCCCACCCGAAAGAGCATGTTGGACAGCAGCATGGAGCGCTCCCTGCCGAGGTACAGGTTGGGCGTGATGGTCTCCGTGGACACGACCAGAGCGTGAGCAGCAGCAACACCGTGGGGCGCTGCACGAAGTAGGCCGGCAGCGAGCCCCACCGAGATCACCCCCGCGCTACAGCCCATCCCAGACAGATTTACACAGCGGACATCGCTGCGGAGTTTGTATCTGTTGACGATCATGTCGCTGAGGGACGGCACGGGGGCGAAGACGCTGCAGTTGATGACGACAATGCCGACGGCATCAGGGGTGACGCCTGCCTTGGCGAACAGGTCGTCGATGGCCGAGAAGATGACCAGCTCCGCCTCGGCTCGGGCAACGACCAAGTTGTTGTCTGGCGGGATGTAGTGGTCGCCGGGGGGCAGGCTGGTCTCATCGCCGAGACCGCTGCTTCCGAGCACCCGCATGGCGAAGCCGACTGTGCGATCGTCCGCGAACGCGGGTACGAGGTGAGCGTACTCGATGAGTGTGGAGTTAGGGAAACGCCAGGTGGGACTGGGAAGGAAGCAAGCATAATCGACAAGGTACACGGCGCGTGGGCGGTTCACGACGGCTGCCACCATGGCCAGGAGGGCCAGAGAGAGCAGGAGGAGGTGGATGGGTGAGAAAGAGTAGCCGACCAGCCGTGTAGCTTTGAGGAAGATGCTTCGTGGAAGGACCATGCCGGCAACAATGGGGAACAGCTGCTTGCTAAGAGGTGATAAACCCATGGCCATGGCCATTGTTTCCGCAACCGATCGAGCGTGCTCGGAGGTGAGTATACACGGGAACAAGGGGTGGGTTTTAAAGGCGCAGCGAGTGCAACCGTCATACTCCTAGGAGGCGAGTACTATCCTACTACTCCCTCCTTCCATCTATATAGAGCGTAATACGTTTTCTTAGACTATCTTTGACTATTGATAAGATTAATAGTATATGAGATGTATAATGCGAAAATTATATCATTGAATAGTTGTCAACCTAGGAGCCTTCCAGAGAGCCTTGGCTCAGTGGTTGGGCATGCGGTTGTGTATGATGAAACCACTCATCAAAAAATATGTTGATACTCATTTAAAAAATTATGAGGACCATATTTATCTTGGTACTCATACTAAAATAGCCGTATGCATCTAGTTGGTGCAGAGGTCGGGGAAGTGAAATTCCCCCCATTTAAAAGACACGCACAACGTCGAGGAGACCTCACAGAAGAAAGGCGAAGGCAGGACTAGGGGGAACCCTAGCGCTGCCAAGCCCTCGGCTCCCTCTCCCACCTCTCCGGCCCGCCACCACCGAGCAAAGCCCGGTTGCCGTCGGCGGCGGCGGGATCTCTCCTCCCCGCAGCGGTCGGACTTGGCGTGGGTGGCGTTCGGCGGCGGTTGGCGACGGGGCGCGCCGGCGAAGTCTCAGGGGGCGATGGCAGGAGCTGCTTCCCCCGGTGCTCGCGTGGGGGGGCCGTTCAGGGCGCTCCTATGGTGGCCGTGGTCGATCTGTTTCAGATCTGACTGTCGGTGCCTCGGGCGGTGCGGGGATCTCGGGGCGGCGGCCTCGGTCGGTGGCGCGCAGTGCGGCCTGCCTGGCGGGCGGCACCGGCGAGTGCAGATGGGGGGCCTTCCACGGCTGTGTGGGCGGCATGGAGGCGGCGGCGCTACATCGGTTCCTCGATGGCCGACCGGAGTTCCATGGGAGGCGTCGTCTCCGACTCGATCTACTCCGGTTCGTGCTGGCTACGGTAGCGACTACGGTCGATGCCAATACTGCCTGGATGTATCTGGCGGGTGGGCATGGATCCGGGGGAAACTCCAGGCCGGCTTGGCGGCCGCACCAAAGTCGACGCCCCCGGCGCCGATTCCCTTCCTGGAGGCTTCGGTATGGATCATACGCCCCCCACCTCTGCCATGAGCACAGGCGAAAGCCTATGTTCCTCTGTTTGGGCGACGATGAAACTTTGGTGTTGTGTTCCTTCCTGAAGGCATCGGCCGAGGACTGCTCGGGGTGGTGGAGTTGCTGGTAGTTCGGAGTCGACGCGAGATGGCATGTAAGTGGAGCGGTGTGGCATCAACAGTATCATCGACGGTGGGTCTCGGCGGCATGACACAGTGGAGACTCGGCGTCCGATGTGCAGAGATGGACTCACGCAGGAGGAAGAAACTGTCTGGCATCGTGGTGGCGTCGACGGTAGCTAGACCGTGCAAGTTAGATGCAGCAGTACAGCTCTTAAGATGGATTGGTGGCAAGTGGCTGCGGCGGCCTCACACCCGGCAGGCGTCCTGGTTGAGGAGCACGCCGGACTGGTGGGTGCCCATACTCGGCAGGCGTCCTGATTGGGACCTCAGGTCTTAGATGTTAGGTCTGGCTGTAATGTCTGTTTGATATTAGGCCCAGGCTATCAGCACCGCTTCATCAATTGGATAGGTGTACCAACAGTTGTTGCTTAGACGATAGCTTTAGTCTTATTGTTGTATGATTTTGTAAGGTCTTGTGAGAATAATTAGTAAAGTGGCCGTATGCATCGCCATGCAAAGGCCGGGGTCATCCTCCTTTTCTAAAAAAAGGCGCCTTCTAGAGTCCAAAGCCTTTTTCCACGATGTACTACAATTTTTTTTAGGAAGACGTACTGCAAAGTTGTTAACAGATACAAGTTGCTTTTCAAAATCAAGACAGACGACTAGTACTAGCTGCGTGTTTAGATGTCCTAGCAACAACGGAAACTGCAATGTTAAAAAAAAACGGAAACTGTAGAGAACAAGCTTTCTCCCATTAGGTTCAGGCCAAAGTCGTTTGGCGGCACCGACGACAGTGATTTTGTGATGTGTATGGTAGTGCAGTTTGTGTTATGTGGTTTGCGATGCTGAAACTATGACCTGTGATATTGAAAATCCTGATATGTGGTAATTAAAATTGTCTTTGCGACAACGAAACCATGGATTGTGTCATTCATTTTTGGGATCAGTGATGTATGGTATTGAGATTGTAATTTGTGATGGTTCGTATTGTGATCTCTGGTATTGAAATTGAAATTTACGATATTGAAATTGATGTTCTGTATTATTAAAATTTATGATTTGTGACATTCATATCGAAGAAATCTCCGGTTTCATCATTTGCGATATCTAGAGGGGGCGGCTAGGGGCAGCTGACTGATTTTGTAATTTGGGTCTGTCATTTCTTTTTACAACCGGCTAAAGAATGGTGGGTTAAGTTCGTCACGAGGGACACCACGCAGTACCTGTACAGTACTTGAAGGTCCCGGTTAATACAGCTAGGCATTGTGAAGGACTGATGTTGATGCATGCATATGCACCCAGACGGCCGGTCAAGCATGTACATACTGTACCCTACTCTCTCTGTGGTACTACATAATTACTAGTATCTCTGTAAACTAATGTAAAACCACTGTAATGTAAAAGTTCGTATATTAGTTTATTCATAAATCCTTTATTCAGTATTTAGTATTTAGGCCAAAGAAAGATAACTGCCCCCGTCTGGACGGGCGACACGGGTGACGATCTCTTTGTCCTCTCAGCGGGCTTCTCATCTCCGATCTTCTCCCCTGCCACCGCCGGAGGATGCCGGTGGGAGAATTCTGCGTGGCTGACGGTGGTTGTGGGCCTTTGGAATCAATCTAGCCGGCGGCACCGTTGGGGTGCATCGATGGCTATCAGACATAGCATCGGGTGGCGATCACACATAGCATCGGGTCATGGAAGCTGCTGGAATGCGGCCTTGGTGTCATCGGCGTTGGCTGACGTGGCGAGGCTTCATGCATAGCAGCGGCGGCCATGCACACCCGTTTTTAGATATAAGTCTTTTTAAAGATTTTACTACAAACTACATACGGATGTATATAGACACATTTTAAAATGTGGATTCACTCATTTTGTTTCGTATGTAGTTATTAGTAAAATCTCTAGAAAGACTTATATTTAGTAACGGAGGAAGTAGATGCTAGAAAGTGGTCGTCGGACTTGGCCGCTGCGGCGATCTGCGGAGCTTTTGAGTAGTCGGTGGCTCGATCTAGCCAAATCAATCATGCATAGAACCACGTCCATCATTGGCTTCTCAGACGAGGAGGTCTCGCAGCTGCCATAATGCTTCTTATTTGGAGCTTTGGTTGCTGGCATTAAACTGTTTTTTTTTAGAGTACGTCTAGACGTATCATAATTTTATAGAAGGCATAATTGTAAGTTAAGAAGACTACCACTTGTTGTGAACAACGAGGGTAGCTCGAACATCACAAATAGGCAAGTTCAGGGACATCCACCAACGACTACACAACACTACAAAGCACAAGCGCTATGTATAACAACACCGCGTCTTGACCCACACTAGCACCTCCGAAGACCAACTGCTCCCACTGAACTTCGCTTGTCTATGCACCATCCACCCTAAATGCCGAAGGGAGGTGGCAGGTAAATGGCAAGACTTGCTCCGATCCGAGGAAGACACCGTCTTGGATGCACCGGTGGTGTTATTATGGCCATATCGAGCCACCGACTCATGTTGCCTATGCACTAACAGATATGCGGATCTTCTTTTCACACGTCAGCATAGGTCCGCTCATGCTATCATGGTTTTTTATTGCGTGCCGATGTTCATGTCAAGACTATGCATGTGAGACGATGACATACATTCTACGGACGGCGGCTTGACGCAGAGGATATGGTTGTGTAGCGATGGCGGAGGAGCTCAACGCATGTAGCTGCTAGGGTCATGAAGAAGTGGAGGCGGAAACACATGATTGACTTGGATTTGGTGGTGTTTCTCGAGTACTCGGTCTTGAGCTCCGGGGTAAAAACCATATGTCTGACCTGAGTTGGTTGTACCTAGCAATGGCGGTGTCTTTGCGTCGTTACATTGGTGGAGGCATTGCTCGGATATGCCCAGACTTCTCTTCATGGTGAAAACCTAGAATCCGACCTTTGGTGGTTGGATCCAGTGATGGCAGCACTTGAGCGTCGTTCTCTTCCTGAAGGCGTTGCTATTGAAGAACCTCGTTGTCGTTGTGGTGTCAAAAGATGGTTGCTGTGCATATGGTCGTTGTTGTAGTTTTGTTGATTGCTGTTTTGATCGTTTCAAATTGTTTTCTCGCTTAGACGTAGCTTTGATCTTGTATGACTTTACTATTTGTCGGCATGTTATTTTTTGTGTATGCGTTTATGTTAGTTGTGTGCATCCTATCTAAGTAAAGGCCGGGAGTGTTCTTTTTACATTTGTATCCACTTTGATGCTTCATATTGAGTGAATAAATTTCACTCTTTGTAAAAAAAAAGTAAATTAGTTTATAGAGGGAGTACTACTGAATTAGCTAAACTGTACTTATTAGTTACCTCTCTCACTCTCCAGTGCATTGTGTATGCACATGTACTGAACTCATTGTGAATAGGACACATGGATTTCAGTTCTTTTAACACGTACAGTATAATTGTAGATGCTCACATATACGCATATAGGGGCTGTTTAGTTGCCTTTCACAAAAAGCTGTCTAATTCAGGCACAATGCTGAGGCATTGAATTTTGAAGGTCTGAGGTCAGGATTGCTGCCTGAGGGAGCAGCTACTTACTAGGACTCCATCCAAACAACCCCATATATGCCCCTGCCTTGTGGAGCGTGTGAGCCTCAGTTTGCATTGATTCTTGCGCCAAAAATTCAAATATATTTCAAAAAAATCTCTATCAAATTTTATTGCGTTTGGACTTCGTTTGATATGGATTTTCTGTGAAACAAAAACATATAAAAAAATAGGAACTGACACTACGCACTAGATTAATGTGTTAGTCCAAAAAATCATATAAATTGTTGCCAAAAGTATGTGGAAGTAGTAGGATAACTGCATGAAACAATGAAAGAAGATGTATCTCCATCGAATGAGCGCTCTCCTTTTGCAAAAGGGCGACTCACGAGGCGACCATGGAGTACCATGGAATTCGAGATTCTGCCGCCGGGAAGGGCCAAGGGGGGTGGCAATGCCGGTTCGCACGCCGCGTAAGGTTATGGAGACCTCGGGCGGCCAGGCTTAGGCCCTGGTCACCTACGATTTAAGCTCCGACGTCGAGAGCTTTTCAGTTTTGGAAACCAAAGTGGTGGTTGACAACGAGCAGATTCTAACGACATGGAAGCAGCTTGTCGATTTCTTCTACATTTGTCATATACATTGGGAACATTTTTTGTATATAGGTTAACATTTTTTTCAATACCTTACTATCATTTTTTATATAATTGCACATACAATCAAATCACGTGAACATATTTTTAACACTGGAAAAACATCTTTTAAAACATTTCTTTCAAAAATAAGTAATTTTTTGGAATATTTGTATTTCATTTTTTTGAAAAATATATACAGAAAAGTAATAAAAATAAACGAAAAAATAAATAACGTGAGAAAGACGAAAAGGAGTGGAGAAATGAAGAAACCTATTACTGGACGGCCCAATAGGGGCCATACTTCAGGCGATGTGTGCTTCTAGGACGAGCTAGATAGGCGGGCCCACGCGCACGGCAAGCCACAGTATCTTTTTTCTGTTTACCCCTAAAGAATCTTTTTCTGTTTTCGTTTTTTGCTTTATTTTTGTACTTCTGTTCATACTTTAAAATATTCTAAATATATATATATATATATATATTACAAAAAAAACTCTACATAAAAACATTTGACAAATGTTGAAGAACAATTTTAAAAATGTTGAAAGAGTATTTGAAAACTGTTGAACAAGCATTTGAAAAAATGTTGAATGCATACAAAATTTTTTTATCATCCATTAAAAAATAATGAATTTTTTTATCATAAATATAAAAATGTTAATCCAGCATTTTGCAATAACAAATATGGAAGAACAATTTGAAAAATGTTAATAAGCATTTGTGAAAATGTTATATTATGTATAGAAAAAATGTAGAAAAGGGATTAGGATTGGGTAAAAAAGAAGGCAGAAAAGGGATTCGAAAACAAGACGTTGTGGTTAAAGGTCGAGCCCCCTGAACTACTAGACAGTCAATTGGTATGTGTCATTTACTCCGTTTCCATTATATTTGACTATACATTGGTTGTTCAAATTCAAAAAAAAATCCTTGAAATGCCAATTTACTGAGTGAGGGCCAAAAACTTTGTAACCGCACGTAACTCAAAATTTCAGTGGAAACCAACCCCTGGTCCAGGTTGATGTGGTGAAGACTAGTCCTAGGAAATGTTTGATTTGCTAAGGTGGACGAGGGTTCCTCCTGTTTAGATATCTTTCTCCCTTGCCACCGGTCCTCCCCCTCTTATCTACTTCAGTGAGCACTGCCCAACCGACGAGCTCCGGTATCGATCTCCTGTCCTCCTCTCCAAGCACGAACCCACTCTCTGGGTGGCGAAGGCCGCATCGAAGCTGGAACCCAACCAACGAACATGACCCTGCAAGTGAAATGCACACAACCAGCACACTAGTGTTCTTATTAGCAAAAACACATGACAGTACAAATCGTGACAAAATATACCACACGCAACTATTGACAATGACAAAAAACATTGACCAGATTTTAAACCTCTCTTTTTGACAGGGCAAAGTGGACACGTGGTGACAGAGGTAACTTCGCGTGGCAAACGACCATTAACGGCTCGGTCGGGATGGGCTTGTTCGAAGGCGCGCGTTTGGCTCGACCCAGATGATTCAGATAGGCGTGATCTCACTCTCTCCCTTATCACTCTTATTGTCTCGTGCTCCCGTAATTTCTCTCCTCTCTCCGATGGCGGCAGCAGGACCTGGTGGTAGGGGAGGGGGCACGACATCCACCACGATGGCGGCGGGGGAGGGGGCACAACATCCCACGACAACGAGGATGATTGTTGTGGAAGTAGCATGTTCCATTCATTGTCACCACTTCCGGAGCAGGCGGCGGTGGCACTAGCCCATACGGTGGTCGAGACCTCGATGTGCAGCCATCGCTGGACCACTAGAATTAGAGGCGTTGAGTGCGTTATCTTTACCTATGTCTCTATCGGTTTTGCAATTAGGTTTAGACCTTATTTGGGAATTTAGGTTTATAATACTATTGATGCAATGCATTCAGTGTTGTACTGCAGTGTTCATTTAAGGTTTCATTTAATGTTATACTATAGTGTGGATTTGGGAGTGGTTGCGGTCCACTATTTTAGTTCATTGAGTAGTGTTGATGTCTCCTTGAAAGAGTGTACTTTCAACTTTGTTGGAAAGTCAAACTTTTTTACGTTTGACCGTATTTATACAATAATAGACCTACATTTATGCCATCAAATTAGCAGCATTAGATTCATGGTAAAAATATATTTTTGTCATATACCTATTTGGTTTCACAAGCATTGACATATTTTTGCACAAACTCGGTCAAATTTTGATATAGTTTGGCCCTGCAACAAAGTTAGAAGTACACTCTTTCAAGGACGGACTACCGATTATGGATTCTAGATATATGCATTGAGGGTAATTAGAGTGTGCATATTTAGGGAATTATTCAACTATTAGTCTAAATTGAGTGTCTGAATTACGGATCAAGACACGAATTACGAGCGGGAGCGTGTGAGAACGAGAAGGATAGAGGAGGGATTGAGACCGTGCATGTCCAAATCATCTGGTTCAAACCTAACATGCACCCCGATAGAGTCTGTAACGACCGTGTCGTTAACGGCCATTTGTCGTGTGCCATCACCTCTCTCGCCACGTGTCCACTTTGTCACATACAAAGTGGATTAAAATCTAATGACTGTTTTTTGCCACTGTCTCGCAGCTCTGTGCGGTGCATTCTATCATGATTGTATTGTTGTAGTTTTTTTTGCTATTGGGACATTATTTATGGTGGTTTTATGCATTTCACTCCACCCTGCCCATCATCACCATTGGTCACCCTACGGTTGTCGGTGTGGACAGGGCACGGCCTAGAGAGATGGTGGTGCCTGAGCACCCTTGAGAGCGGCGTGGAAGAGACCTCGAGCACGAGGTCCTGCACAACTAGGGAGAGGAAGAAGTGCGACGGGTCGGGATGGGGTGTTGCGCCATAGTCTGTCGGAGCGGGCGGGGAAGGGTCCTGAAGTTCGGCAACACAATCATCATCTGCAGCGCCTCCTTCTCTTAGATCCAGATTAGAAGAATGCAGGAAGAGGGAGCACCGGCAAACGGACGAGTCGGGAGCGGCGTGGTCAGCACCAAGAACTCCGCCCCGCATTCGCCTCTGTCTTAGGTGGTGTGCGTGCACACGAGGTGCTTGATAAAATATTAGAGATACTAGTGAGTGAGTGTGTGTGTGTGAGAGAGAGAGAGAAAGAGAGAGAGAGAGAGAGACTAGTCACCAGTCACATGTTTATTCTTTGCCAAGTTAGCCTAATAGGTGGGCCCACTAGTCAAAAGCGTTGTTAGAACAAGGTAACACAAGAATCAATGTGATTTGTCACTCACATGCGGTAGAGACTAGAGTTGGTGGTTTTTGTTAGAAGGGAGAGAGAGGGATTGTTGCGGAATATGATGGATGTATTATTGAGCCTCGATGGCGAGTATATATTGAGTACATGACTTGGAGGGCAAGAAGCCACTCCTGGAGATAAGGTAGGAAATGGATTACAAATCCTATACTACCAAAAACAAGTAACCCAAATATATCTCTAACATCCCCCCACAGTCGTAGTGGTAGCGTCGTAGACAGCAGGAGCGTCACGGACAGCCAGACTGAAGAGAATAGCAGCCGACGGGCTGACATCCCCCCGCAGTCGTAGCGGGAGCGTCGTGCACGGTGTCGTGTCGCGGACGCGTTGACTGTAGAGGAAGCCGGCGAATTGCTCATGCGGATGATAGCCCTTTGTACCGATGTCGAGGTAGCTGAGAGCGTAGGATGGTGTAGTCGTGGTCGAGGTAGCCGTGCGAAGAACGACGTGGTCGATGTCGAGTTGAGGTAGTCGGTGTCGAGGGAGTCTCCATGGAACCGCGGGCGCAAGGAGGCGCCGAGTCAGTCATGGGCGCAGTGGTGTCGAAGTAGTGGTGCGCCAGGAAGAAGACGTTGTTGACGACACGTCGTGCCGAGTTTGCCAAGCCTGGGGACACATCGTAGATGAAGGCACGCGCCGGTGTTGCCAGCACCGGGCACCGGGCATGCGTAGATGGACGAAGATGAAGTTGAGAAAGCACCGCACCAGGCTTGCCAGGTCCGGGGACACGTCGTGGACGAAGGCACGCATCGGTGTTGCCAGCACTGAGCATGCGTAAACGAGGGACCTGCACGAGCTGTACGCCATGTCGGAGAAGTCGGAGAGGCCAGCGGAGAAGGACTTGATGAAGGTTGCGGTGCCAATCAGCGCGGGGCCGATGCCGCCCGCGGTTGTCAGAGTAGATGAAGTGGTAGGGGTAGATGACGGCGACGCTGGCGACGGGTTGGTGCTGGACAAAGACAAAGGAGGTGGATGGGCGGCAGCGGCGGCGGTCGAAGAAGAGCGGCGGCAGCCTGACGGCAGCGGCGGCGGCTAGGTTAGGAGCGCGGTAGCGGTGCTCGAAGAAGGTGAAGAACCCGACAACGTGACGACGACCGGCGCGGACGGTGGCTTTCCCGCGCCGAGGAAGACGTCGCGGCACATACCATGGGATGTTGACGCGCAGTGACGGCGGAGAGGACCGCAGGCTGTGGCACTACGGCCCGGAGAGCGATGCGGCGGCGGCAGGCAGGTCGGGGCGACGGCTTGAAGACCTCAAGGCGGCGGCGGGAACCGCGGGCCGCGGTGCTACGGCCCGAAGTGGCAGTGCAGCAGCGGAGCACGTGTTAGTGCAAACCGTGGGGAAAGCCTAGGGGCAGCGACGGAAACCGCGTATCGCGGCACTACGGCTCGAAGGGGTGATGCAGTGACCCGACGGGGCGACGCAGCGGCAGCCGGATGCTCAGTCGATGGAGGGGCGCGCAAAATTAGAGGACGATCTTCACGAGACCTGTAGAGACCCACACGACCGGCGGGCCAGATCGGTCGCACGGTGCGGGTGAGGCGGATTGCGAATGGACAGGTGATCAATTTGATCGCACGCAGATGATGAACGAAGTGCCGGATCGCCTAATGATGGTGACAAGCAGCTGTCGGTGGCGCAGATACGTGAAGCTAGCTTCGACTTTATATTACTCCTATACCTGTGGAAGCTTTGATTCACGGGAGGTGCAGAACAAGTTGATGTCAGTGGTTGATGTGCGTGGTGACTAGCAGACCAACGCATCACCGCGCGAGCGGCCGTCCACCCAACGTGAAGCCTGGGACGTCAAGCAGCAAACGATCAGGGTGGATGAAGGGGAGGTCGATGCAGGAATCCCGATTAGATCAGGGAGGTGACAACCGGCAGAGATCAACAACAGACAGATGTGCGTACATAGGCGTCCCTTGGGACACCGTGTGCCGCATCTGGCCGCATAGTTGAAGAGGAGGCGCGTGAAGGTCGACAGACGGCGATGAGCGACACAAACCGATCTTAGATCGGAAAACAAAAAAGAAAACATCGATTAAAGCGATCAGCGGGAGAGAGAAAAAAACCCGGGTCAAGAGATCACAGAAAAAGACTCTTGGGCAGCCGGTCAACACGACCGGCGAAAAAATCCTAGGTACGGGTGCCGCGGCCTCCGGTGGTGATCATAGAGATCGGCCGTCCCGGGGCGGTGCGATGTGGAAGTTGTGGCGACGGCTAGGGTTTTGGACCGGTTGGACTGATACCATGTTAGAAGAGAGAGAGAGAGGGATTGTTGCGAAATAAGATGGATGTATTATTGAGCCTTGAGGGCGAGTATATATTGAGTGCAAGATTTGAAGGGCACAAAGCCTCTTCTAGAGATAAGGTAGGAGACAGATTACAAATCCTATACTACCAAATACAAGTAATCCAAATATATCTCTAACATCCCCGCAGTTATAGCAGTAGCGTCGTAGACAATAGAAGCGTTGCGGACGGTCAGACTGGAGAGAATAGCAGCCGACGGGCTGACAGTTAAGGTAGGAGACGGATTACAAATTATATACTACCAAATACAAGTAACCTAAATACATCTCTAACAGTTTTTGTGATTTTTGGTAAAGGCGGCGGCCACATGTTACCCTATCCAATATGCGGTGGTTCTGAGTAAATATGATTGGAGCCACTAAATATCATGGTTTAAAGCAAGATACCTTGACGAAATGAGAGAAGAAGAAAGAATGGTCTTTTTAAAATCTTATTACGGCTGTAGAAAACACACACAAACAAGACTACTCGCACGCTGAAGGCCTTTCCGCAAGACACGTTCTCAGCCATTGGATTTTGAATGGCAGCTATCCGGATCGTCCACTACGAGCTGGTGAATTAGGATTTTTGTAGGTACTGCCAACCTGTCATCTCTCACGTGAAGCAGACGGATCCTATCCGACGAGAAACGCTCGTAGATACTGCGAAGAAAAATAATACGCTCCGCCAAGACCGACCGGTCGTCCCGTTCCCCGTTTGGGCCGTTGGTATATCATCCCTGCCACTAGCACGCCCTTCTTCCCCGACCACGCTCACAAGTCGCAACCACGACGAACCTCCACCACTTACTGTTCCATATCCACCTCCACCTCTAGCTCCTCCCCGACCACGCTCTCGCCAATCCAAGCTACCTAGCTAAGGGTAGCGAGGAGGATGCCGAGGCCATGGAGAGAGGTGCTGGCGTCGGCTACCAAGTGCTGGAGCGCGGAGGAGGACGACGAGGCCGCAGACGCTAGGAACTACCGCCCGCCCAACTCCGAGTTCTCGCGCCGCCTCGCCTCCTTCCGGCGCCTATCGGCCTTGGCCAACGGCCCCGCCACGCCCACGGACGGCAAGGATGACGAGGACAACCCCGACGGCGTGGGGGAGATGGGCGTGGGCACCATGCAGCAGCTGCACTCTTTCAGCCTCAGCGAGCTCCGTGGCGTCACGCATGACTTCTCCAGCGGATACCTCCTCGGCGAAGGAGGGTTCGGCGCCGTGCACAAAGGCTTCGTCGACGCCGGCATGCGGCCCGGCCTCGAGCCCCAGCCCGTTGCCGTCAAGCAGCTCAACATCGCCGGCCACCAAGGCCACAGGGAGTGGCTGGTAAGTCCCAGTACATACTTACCCGCTGTTCTTTGAGAGTGGATTTTCTTGGTGTACTAAAATCTAAAGTTTTACGACATCAAGCTATATCAAATGTTTGAGGTTGTTGCAAGATTTTGTCCAAAAATAACATCACAGGAGCACCCACCAAACAAAACAACAACGCTGCTCAAACCGTGCACAAAACTTTGAGCAGCGATTTGTTTTTTTGTGACGGCTGAAGGGATGTTATTTTTGGATCAAATTTTGTAAGAACCTCAAACATTTGATAGAGTTTGCTGTCACAACATTTCAGATTTTTTTTGGATATTGTTTGATAATGATTTTCCAATATTCGATACACCCGAGAGTAGCCACTACTTTCCGCTGTTCGTCCTAGTCCATAGCCCCAACTAACTCCAATGCCTGGGGATGGGGTTGCAGGCCGAGGTGATCTTCCTTGGGCAGTTCCGGCACCAGCACCTGTTGAAGCTACTTGGGTACTGCTATGAGGACGAGGAGCGCCTCCTCGTCTATGAGTTCATGCCGCGCGGCAGCCTCGACAACCACCTCTTTAAAAGGATATCCGCGACGCTGCCGTGGAACACTAGGCTCAAGGTCGCCATCAGCACCGCCAAGGGCGTCGCCTTCCTCCATGGCGGCAAGCAGCCTGTCATCTACAGAGACTTGAAGGCGTCCAACATCCTCCTAGACTCGGTAAGTTCACTCGTTTTCGTTCACGAATTGACACAATCGAATCGGATCTAACCAGATCTACCAAGAGTCGGGACTCACGAGTCACGATTGAGTTAACCTTGTTGAACAGGACTTCACGGCGAAGCTATCGGACTTCGGACTGGCCAAGATGGGCCCCGAGGGGGATGAGACACACGTAAGCACCCGTGTGATGGGCACCCACGGTTATGCGGCTCCTGAGTACGTGCAGACGGGCCACCTCACGGTGAAGAGCGATGTCTACAGCTTCGGCGTGGTGCTACTGGAGCTCCTAACGGGCCGTCGCGCCATGGAGCACGTCCCCGGCCGGACCGCGCGCGCCGAGCAGACCATCAAGCTCGTGGAGTGGACCCGGCCCTACCTCGCTAGCAGCCGCCGCCTGCGCTGCATCATGGACCAGAAGCTCTCGGGGCACTACTCCGTCAAGGGCGCCCGCGCCATGGCGCACCTGGCCGTGCAGTGCACGAGCCCGCAGCCCCGAGACAGGCCAAGTATGGCCGCTATCGTGGAGGCGCTCGAGCAGCTCGAGGGGCTCAAGGACATGGCTGTCAGCATGGGCCTCTTTTGGCCCACGGCTCCCGCGGCCGGGAGAAACGCACTCTCCGCCAAATTTCGGGCTGAGATGAAGGGCGCCGGCACCGGTGCTGTCCCGCGACGGAGAACCGCGTCCGCCAACCTATCGTGATCTTCTTGCCATGTACGCATTGTATGTGCGCCTGTTGTGCGTGTGTATATAGAAAATTATTCTAACCGCACGGACATTCACAGGGCTTTACGGAGTTTTCTTCTAACTAATCTCTGCTCCCCCCCCCCCCCGGCAGATTTTCAGCCGGGGGTGGGGCCCTCCACCTAATTTGATCCAACCCAAATTTCTAGCTAGGCCTCCCCATTGATCCCGTATTATCCCTGCCCGTGTGTATAGCAAAGCTCTTTGTATAGCTACTGTAATAATGTTGTTTTACGTGGCAACTGAAGCTTGCGCCGGTTGGCTCCCATGCACGCGAACTGCCTATGGGCCCCACGCACCGCTGAATCCCTTGAGCCTTATCCCCTCTCCTTTCGTACCGTCTTCTACACCACACACACCTCTGTCACGTCGTTTGAACTACAATTTTACAGGGCCATCCAGTGCCAGAAACCCTCGACGGCTGGTATACAGGGTGTATGGAACCACAACGACAAGTGCTACAACCAGCACCCCCGGTGCTTGAGACGATGGACACAAGTGCTGGAAACCTGTGGCGGCCGATATTCAGGGTGCATGGAACCACGGCGACAAGTGCTGGAGATCCGGCGAGGTTTATTTTGCTAGAAACGGCAAAGCACAGACGGCGGTAATTTTTTGCTGGAACTAACCCGAAATTTTGCTACCGCATCTTCAGTTTTGCTGGAACCAGTTGTTTTTTTTGCTACCAGTCAAATTTTTGCTACTATGTTTTGTTTTTGTTGGAACCCGTGTACATCTTGCTACCACTATGTGGGGTTTTGCTACTACCGGCGTCGATTTGCTATATCCATATCATGACATCGTCGAGACCCGCGAACTATGTGTTTTTTGCTGCAATCGTTCTCAGTTTTGCTACTGCCGTTGTTGACGATTGCTACATCCTACCATAGATGTAGCAGGGGAAGGCAATGTAAATGTTGTTGCGAGTCAACAGCTTTGTTTCGATTGACGACGGTGAGCATTAGGGATGAGGCAAATGCGTGAGGCTG